>NC_142528.1:25096500-25374000 GCF_964205215.1 Stylophora pistillata | reverse complement strand
ATTTTGAGGTGGTAGAGATCATGACAAGGTCCACAACCGTTGATGAGAAATTCTGTAAGGTTGCTTTCTGTTCTTTTTTCTTTCTTTTGTTTTGTAGATGGTTCGTATACAAGTTAGAATTAGCCCAAACTAAGGTGAAAATTACTTGATTTTAGCTCAACTTGTCGTCGCGCCTTTCAAAAATAGGAAAGATCAGAATCCGCTTACAGTAAATCAAGTGGCACTGTAGTTTTCATATATTCTTCGCGTATTCAATTTGAAAAGTTCGATGTATTGCAAGACGCAAGTATTGCTGCTGAAATGTTTTGAAAGTTTTACCACAGGAACTGTTTTCAATCATTTTGAGACTGTCGTACTTTGCTAATATTCCTTGTAACACAAAAAATTGCTCCCAAGCCGTAAAATACCTAAGAATGATATCTTTATGCCGAAGGAAAGCAAACAAATTGTTAACCCTTTAAATCCCAGAAGTGATTAACATGTAACTTCTCCCTATAATATCCATACATTTTTCAGTAAACAAGTCATGAGAATTCTTAAAGTTATCAAGTAGAGGTTGCCATCTTGATCTAACACCGAATTCTTGTAGCTAAATTACAAAGAAGTGTACGTGTTACAGCTAAAGGGAAGATTTAACGATCAGATCTTGGGAGTAAAAGGGTAAACAACTGAGAAGATATACGAAACACGCGAATGATGATCTTCTTAAAGTTAGGCAGAGCTTTGACGATTCACCGATTGTGGCATATCTCCTTAATACGATATAAGGTTAGAACTGGTGGTGTAAGGCTAATGCGAAATAATTTTCGTTGCTTGAAAAAATACATTTGAAAGCTTACATTTATCTAGATAGCTTAACTTTGGCTTACTTGCGTGAAAAAAAATAAAAGTACTCTCCCTCCCCCCCCCCTCCCCGCATGGGTAGGATCCTGGGTGAGGGGAGTAAGAGAAAGCGACCTTTTCCCAGTCTCCCCCTTCCCTCACCCTGGCTTCGACTAGTGCTCGTCACTAACAAATAAGAATATTGTGCTTAGCCTCGTCCAAGAAACTTCCATCAATATATCTATATATTTTATATCAACAACATGTTTCCATAGATTGGAGGAAATCGCCTTGGTAACAGAGAAGGAAACACTTTTGCATCTTTTCTTCTGCATCTTAGACCTGGCCTATACTACTTTGAGTAAGTAAATGTGTATTGAAGTATATTCGTTTAAACAAAACAATATATTTTTTTTATTTACCTGATTAAAGTCTTTTCAGTACGCTACATACCTAGAAAATGTAGCCCCTCCTTTTCGGCGAAGTCCGAAACAAAACAATCAATGAAATAAAAGATGATGTCAGAGCGTCGTGCTGAACTATGGCAGTGAGGCGCACGAAAAATAGTGGAGTAGTGGCTTGTAGTTGGTGTAAAAGGTTAAGCAGATATCGATGATACTAAACAGCTACTCACACTTGGAATTGTAATGCCAATTGGTCAATTATAATTATTAGGAATTAGCAAATGCTGCGACTCAATCTAAAGAACGTTTTTTGGGTTGAAAATATGCATGCAGGACGCGTGTTATATATTGTCATATATGAGCTGGATCACCATGCAGTTTCTGTTGCTCAAAGGTAGAGTATTGGAGCGCGGAATCCGAATGTCTGAGGTTCGATTCCTCGAGAGGACTCAGAATGTTTTCTTTGTCCCGCGCTCGTGACTAGACGAAAACCATCGGTAGATCTTCGCAGCTGGCTCCGGCTTGTACCGAAAAGGAAAGTTTTGAGTAGTTCATTTCAAGAGTGACTATAATTTCTTTATTGCCGGCGTCAGTTTCATTAAGCGCAAGTCAGGCTTTGTTATTAAGTTAACTTTGTTCTATTGCAAAAGAGGAAAGTGTTATTGTAAAAAGAAACCTTTTTAAAGATATCACGACATGAAACTGACGGACATGACAACTTTGTTTCCTCTTTTATTGAGGATTTTGAAATTTGAATATTCTGTTCAACTTTCACGTTCTCGACAGTTTTTTTATTTGAGGCATTACTTCGTTAAGTAGTTAGTTTTATTGAGGACCGCTTCTTCAGGAAATACGGAAATCGCTTCAGGTGAAATGAAGATCTAATGAGAAGAAATTTTTGTTACTATCGTAAAACAAGTGAATTACTTGTGGTTGTCTTGGAGAAATTGAGATTCGTGGCTTCATCATCATGAACCAGTGGCAGTGTGAGGGGTTTTTTAAGTATTACCCGTCTCCTTTCGAATTAACAGAACTTCGACCAACTCTCATTATCAACTACAGCATTAATTATTTTCTGTCCTATACTGCCGTCATGTTGAACATTGCAACAATTTATTCGATATAGAAAACTACGTTGTTGCCAAAGACTGCGAGAACATTGCTGTTGAGTCTCGCTCTTTACGATATTGGTTTTGGGTTATTTGTTCAAAATTACTCATCTCTTCTGGTCAGGTGGCTCTAATTTAACAGTCCCAGCTGCACAACTTATCGAATATACAATGTTGTGGCCACGTTATTTGCGGTTGCTTCTTTCCTGGGTGTTGTGACACTAAGTGTAGACAGGTTCTTTGCGATCCATTTTCATCTCAGATACAATGATATTGTGACTCACAAGCATGTTGTTGCTACAGTGAGCTCAGTTTGGATCTTCAGTGTTTTCGTTTCTTTGATGTTACAGTGGTGTTCCGTTGATACTGGGAAACTTATTCTTTTAGCTACAGCAGTTTCTGGTTTTGCTGTCACTGCTGTCGTATATATCAGGATATATGTAACTGTTCAAGCAGAGAGGTGATAGAACAAATTAGATAACAACTCCAGAGTAGTCTGACTTTCTTGTTTGATTAACTTTGTTCGAATTTTGATACTGCAAAGTAAATTCAATTTAAACACTCATCTTGACTTTTATCATGATGTTAAACATGATGCTGATTTTTGGCCTCTTTTACCGAGGATTGTGACATTGTTCAACTATATTTGACATCACAATAAACTCTTGTAACAATGTGAGCTTCCGCTTATTGTCCGAAGTAAATTATCTTTACCCACCGAAGGTGTGAAATGTCTTTTAAAGAACAGCTGTATCCTTGAAATTATCTTAATTGCTATTCCTGAAAATTTTAATTATAAGGGCCTCTCAGGTCATCAAAAAACAAGGCCTTTTTTTCACTCTTACATTTACGACGGTTTTCTATTCCGAAAGCAACAACTCAGCGAATTCTAAGACGTGAAGTTCAAGGTTCTCGACGTCAAATTACGTTTCACTGAAGACCTTTTCGTTCTGAGCGAGAAGAGATGTATGATCATGATTGAAAAAGTAATTTTCAAAGCGTCACCTTGAAATATTTAGTTTATCTGATACAGATGACTTAATCAGGATGGACGAGTTGCAGTGTAAGGAGTTTCTGCAGTATTTTCCCTCTTCTTCAGACGTGAAAGGTCTTTATTCAACTTTCATTACCAACTGCGTCTTCAATATTTTCCTGACCTATAATACAGTCATGTTAAACATATCGACAATGTATGCGATAAGAAAAACTACAATGTTGCCAAAAACGCTCAGAACATTGATCATGAGTCTTGCTGTCTCTGATATTGGCGTTGGTTTATTGGTACAACCATTTTACTCATACCTTCTGATCAATTGGCTGCAATTCAACAATCCCAGCTGTACAAGCTACCGGATATTCAGTATTGCTGGAAATTTCTTTGCGACTACTTCTGTCCTTGGTGTTGTTGCAGTAAGTGTAGACAGGTTCTTAGCAGTTCATCTTCATCTGAGATACCATGAATTTGTGACTTACAAGCGTGTTGTTGTGGTAGTGATCGCGATATGGCTTCTTAGTCTTTTTGTTTCTTTAATGAAACTCTGGTCTTCTATTAGTACTCAGAACATTATTATTTTGCTTGTCCAAGCAGTTAGTTTCGGTCTTACAGTTGTGGTATATATCAGAATATATAAGATTGTTCAACGGCAAAAAAATCAGATTCGGTCCCTCCAAGTTCGAGTTCAAGAAGTTACCCAGTCGGGTGATATGGCAAATTTTGTTGGCCTCCTGAAATCCTTAGTTGGAATATTCTACGTATATCTCGTTTTTTCGGCTTGTTATTTACCTTACCTTCTTTGCAAGGTTGCAATCAGAATCAGTGGCTCGAGTGTTGCGTTGAAAAGCTTTCATCTTTACTCAGTAACTCTGGTGTTTTTCAATTCATCTCTGAACCCTGTAATTTACTGCTGGAAAATGAAACACATTCGACACGTTATCACTGGCATACTGAGGAACATGTCTGGGGATAGAAACCGTGCTTCGCACTAACTCTATTGTCAGTTTCTCTTCTTCATAATTGACTAACGAGGCTTGTTGGCAGATAAATCTTGGCCTGGACGGGCCGGCATCTGCTAAGGTGAATGAGACAAACTCCATTGTAATTGAAGAGATATCAGACTAAAGGTGGAAAGAATTTTGCGTTTATTTTTATGAGCTACTTACGGATATACTGCGTAACATGTCTTGGGAAAAAAAATCACCCACCGTCCTTGTTAATACCTGAACCCTGCTAGAGCAGCTAGCTAGTGTTATTCTACAAAGTATATATGTATTTAGTACGTAAGGAAGTAGGTTAGTAAGTTGGTAGACTATTTAAATCGTGGCCCTCAGAATATATTGAATTGGAAATAAAGTCACATAAGTAATTATGAGAGGGATAAAAATTCAAATAGTTAATCCTGGTTTGTGCAGTACTCCAGCCTATAATTATTCTTTTTTCAATATTAGGTATTTTTCCATGAAAATTAAGCTGGCTTTGAACTGTGCCAGAGAAGCTAGCTTCGACTTGTCACGAGAATGGAAGTTTTGAAAACTTGACTTTAAGAGTAAGTACTCCTCTACTACGTTAATTTCCTCGGAGGCAAATTACAGTCTGGCTTTCTTATTTGATAAACTTTGTTTGAATTTTTAATAGCTAAGTTTAATTTGAAATCTCAACTTGACACTGCATCCTTTGCAGAAGGTTTTGAAATTTTAAAAATGTTGTTTGACATCGCAAATAATTCCTATATCTGTTTGAGCCTCTCCTTATTTTCCACTGTAGTCTATCTTAACCCGGACGTAATTCCTAACAGCGCACCCTCTACAACGTTTCTCTCCAATGATACGATTGGTTCCCAACAGACGTGATAAATGACATTGAAAAGCATATTATTTGTTCGTATTCTTGAAAATATGTTATTTGCCGCGGAGAAGTCCTGATAAAAGGGGCCTTTTAGCAATCAAAAACAAGGCCTTTTTTTCAGAGACCTGTCACTCTTAACTCTGACGTTTAAGACGGTTTTCTATTCAGAGCAATGTTTCGTGGAATCCTTCGCCGGTAGACCCAAGGTTCTCGACATCAAATTGCTTATTTCTTTTCTAACTGAGGACCTTTTCCTCACGAAGTTGAGGGATAACCCACGACTGAGATGAATAGGGAATGTTCGAAGCGTCTTCTTGAAACCCTGAAAGTTCCACTCATGGATTTAATAAAGATGACTTAATCAAGATGAACGTGTAGACACTGTAGAATTTAGCATTCTCTGCATTTTCTTTCAGTTCATTAGCGTTCCTTCGGGAATACGTTTTGTCTTTCTTTCCCGCGTTCGGTATAATTTACATGTTAATATTCTAGCTTTTTTGTTTCATCGTTGATTTCATCGAGAGAATATCTTGTCTTAAGAGAACATCTGGTTTAGAGTTGCCTTTTCGCGGCCTACAGCGCCGACACAATTTCAAACCTCTCCCTCCGATCGAGCGTTCGTAATCATTGCTGTAAGCGGCCACGAAAAGACCGGCCTTTTGGCAGTAACAGGCACCTGGGGCCCGTTTCTCGAAAGTCCCGCTAACTTAACGGGCCCTTAAAGCTGTTCTGTTTTCATTCAAGATGGGAATTTCAAAAGTTTTGAAAATGATACAATAAAACTATCAGCTAAAGAAACAAAAAGGACTGGTTTGGATGTCATAACCTGCTTTCCCATCTTTTAAGTTTTTATTTTAAAAGATGGTTTCGGGCCCGTTAAGTTACCGGGACTTTCGAGAAACGGGCCCCAGGAACCTGTGACTCAAAAGCGCGTTGTTGCTATGGTGATATCAAAATGGATTTTTTGTATTTCTGTTTCGGTAACAAAAGTGTGGTTTTCTATGTCTACTCAGAAAGTTATTCTTCTACTTATCTTAGCTATTTATTTCAGTCTCACAGTTGTGGTGTATATCAGAATATACACCACGGTACAACGGCAAAAGAGTCAGATTCATTCCGTGCAAGTTCAAGAAGTCACTCAGTCGAGTGATATAGCAAATTTCTCGTTTTTTTAACTTGTTGTTTGCCTTACGTTATTTGCAAAGTTGCAGTTAGAATCAGTGGCTCCATTGTTGCTTTAAAAAGCTTTCATCTTTTCTCAGTAACTATGGTATTTTTTAATTCATCTCTGAACCTTTTAATTTACTGTTGGAAGATGACGCATCCGACACGCTATCACTGTCATACTGAGGGACATTTCTTGGACCGAAACCGCAGTTAGGTCTCTTGTTACATAAACATTTCCTTAGTGCTAGTGATTTTACAAAGCTCTTCATCACGTGAATGAATGCTTCCTTTAAATTGAGAAAAAATAGGTTTGCCCAGAGCTTACAACTAACGAAAGAATAGAAAATGCGAGTTCAAGGTATGTGTGCGATTTTACGTAAACAAGTAAACTGATCAGGCTCGTCGAACTTGATATTATTATAACCGACTCAAATACGGCGCGTCCTCCTAAAATAATTGTTAAATATTATGGGAAAGGTTTCGAGTTGTCATCGTGGTGAGTACACTTGTATAAAAATTATCATCGTTTTTCCCGTGAGGCTCAAGCGAAAGTTTGTGCCGTTGGAGCTCATGCAAGCTAGTTACGGTAATCATTCCACAAATATCCGCAGGTGTTTCCGGCCGAGATTCGCAGGAGTGTTTTGCATTCATTTTGGGTTCTTTTGAAGGCAGAAATAATTGGGTAATCATGACTTTTACTCGAATTTTACAATGGTGAGGCGTTGAGTGATATCTAAGAGTTCGAAGAAAATGATCATTCAAAACTTTTTCGACAGCCAACAAATAATTTGAAGTTTAGTTATGGTAATTTTGCATCTTTCATTGGCCATTTTCTAATTTGAAAATGAAGTTTAACATCCATAACCGCAGGGCTTTTATTCTCTTAAAGCCACGATAAAAGTTCTTTTCGTGACAATAAAACTGGGAAACTTTGCTCTGAACTCGGGATGCGCTTAATCCTGTGTACTAAAGCTTGAACCCATAAATTTCCTTTAAATTTCTAACTTCCACGATCAGCTTTTGGTCAACTGATTCTTCTTTTGTTTGCCACCATGCAAAACGTGTGAATGCGTTAACTTACCTGTCAATTTTGAATATAGCTTTCACACTGTTTGAAAAGCAGATGTTGTTGTGTCAACACACATTATGAGTATGATTTTCGGAAAAAAACGTTTGAGTTTTATTTGAAAGTTTCTTAATTTCGTTGCTGCAGGTCATCGCGGTTAGAAGGAAAAGAGTTGTCTGGAGATGAAACAAGGGTGGCCACTGATACTAAAACAGAAGTGATACTGGGGCGGAATCGCCACAAATTTGTTTTTCTTTAGCTCCATTCTTCTATTCAAGATACGGGAGTTGTTACCATGAACGAATCGTTTTGTAACCAGGCAGAGTATTTTCCTTCGTACGCCGACTTTGAAGTTCTTCGTTTGACTCTTATTGCCAACAGTATCTTCAACAGTTTTTCAATTTATACCGCCATCATGTTGAACATTGTCACAATCTGTGCAATACGGAGGGCTTCAACCTTGCCAAAAACTTTGAAAACTTTACTGACAAGCCTTTCCGTTTCTGATTTTTGTGGAGGTTTATTAGGCCAACCCGTTTTCACTGCATTTCTGGTCACCTGGCTACGACTGATCGATCCTGATTGCAACGCTTACTTAGTGCTGAATATTTCTGGGTATATATTTGCAAGTGCTTCGTTCCTGGGTGTAGTTGCCGTAAGTGTTGACAGGTTCCTCGCCATTCATTCACATTTAAGATATCTGGAACTTGTAACTCCATTTCGTGTCGCTGCTGTGGTGATCTCATTATGGTTGTTTAGTGCATTTCTCTCTGGTATGGTACTTTGGGCTTCGGTCAATGCTCGTGATATTATTATCTTAGCTACTATAGCTTTTGGTTCAGTTCTCACTATTGTGTTGTATCTCAAGATATATTTTACTGTTCGACGGCACAAGAATCAGATCCAGTCTCTACAAGTGTATGACATAAGTCAGTCAAGAGGAATGACAAATTTGGCCGGTCTTATCAAATCTACTGTCGGTATATTCTACATATATCTGTTCTTTTTACTTTGCTATTTGCCCTATTTTCTTTCCATCATTATAATCAAATTTCATGGACCGAGCATCACTTTGAAAAGATTTTATCTTTTCTCAGTAACTATTGTGTATCTGAACTCATCGCTGAACCCTGTAATTTACTGCTGGAAGATGAGACACATTCGGCACGCTATCATGGACATACTGAGGAACATGTCTTGGAATAGAAACCGTCCTCTGCATTCATTTTACAGGCAGTCGTCTGGGTAACTAAAAAGTTCCATTGACAAATAATTCACCAATGCAGGAGTCACACAGTCCCCACGCTGTTCTCCATACATTTCCTAGGGTGCTGACAAGGAGAAGCTATTTTACCATCAATATTTTATCTCAGCCGATGATCATTTTCAGGGATGGCGCAGTGGTGAAAGCACTCGCCTCCCACCACTGTGGCCCGGGTTCGATTCCCAGACCTGGCGTCACATGTGGGTTTAGTTTGTTGTTGGTTCTCGTCCTTGCTCCGAGGGTTTTTCTCCGGTTTTTCTCCCTCCGCAAAAACCAACATTCCAAATTCCAATTCGATCTGGAAACAGTGGACAAGAAGAGCCACCCAGTGGAGTGTCCATTGCTAAATTATTTATTATTATTTATTATTTATTATTTATTATTGACTTGAGCGACAATGAGATTGAAAGTGAGTAAGTACTAATTATAGACTCCCCCGAAGGCGGAGATTTCTTCACAGTATTTTCAGCCGGAAACCTTGCTTTGTTACATCTTCGCGCTTTTTATTTCCATTTATGGTTTTTGTTGCCAAGTAAACATACAAAACTTGCTGAAAATGGTGAAAACTCACTAAGCACTCAACCTCGAATTAGCGCCCACTTCGAATAAACGCCTGTTCTCAAGGTAAACAAATAACTGCCCAGGCCGTTAATCAAATAAATATAGTATTCATGAAAGTTACTTAAAGAGAGCATAAATCAACGTTATCAATTATTTAAGATTACCAAACGATATGTGTGTTGGTTTTCGTCTCTCTAAATTTTGAAAAATAAAATTGTGTAGATTTCGTTCTGAACCTCGCCTGAGTTGCAATTTTTTTCATTTTAGCTGTAGTTCAGCCGTGTATTAAATACTTTACAAAACGGAAAGAATACATTTTACTTATACGACGAACGTCACTTGCATTCAAGTCAGACTTGATGGAAAATTTAAATAATATCCGTTTTCGCGTTTGACTGACTTCAAAGTAAAATCGCTTCTTTTTCCAAGGTGACCATAACCTGGGGGTGATTTATTCTGAAAATAGAAACTGAACACAAACAAAGGTCAATTATCGTAAATCGTGACTTTATTTTATTGGATGCTTGTTTACCTTACGAGGTATCCTCCCAAACCGCTATATTGAAGGCGAACTACCTCAGACTTAGTTTCCAAAGAACCTGTGGTGCTTCGTCGGTGGGGGTATAACAAGATAATTTGGTTTTACCAACCAAGTTAGTGATGTAAATTGGCCACCGTAGAGATTTTCTAAAGCTGACATTCAGCTTTAGAAAATCAGCTCTTTGTCAGCTCTTTGTCATAGCGATTGGATAACATGTCTACCCAAAAAATGTGTTTAACAATTAGACAAGTACATCTGTGACCCGTCAATGCGCTCTCTAATTAAGATTCATGATATCTAGCCAGCATAGAATGCTCGAGAAACACTTTCCGCTTTTGAATAATAGCAATAAATTATCTTAATACTGGTATTTACAGTATTAACTGACTGATAGCACTGCTATCAAACTATCGTTGATTATTAATCCATTAAATTTTGTTTCACTCACGATTGATCAGTTTTGATTGTTCTAAGCTGGAACGGTTTTAGTCCTGCAAATGACTTAGGTAGGTTTTTGAAGGCGCGTAACATTGTTATGCCACCTGTCGTTTAGAATTATAGCCTTTTCAAACAAGCGGAAGTTTTAGCGATATCATCACAATTTATGCGATTACACTTCTTAGCTTCGTTTCTCTGGGCACAGGTCATCGCCTCAAAAGTTCTAGAGCGAAATAATTCTCCACGAAAAAAAAGAGAAAGACTGAAACTGAAATAAGGGGATATTTTGTTGAACAGAAGTTCCCATCTCTTATTCAAGATACACGAGTAGATATCATGAACGAATTGTGTTGGAACGGGCCTTTTCAGTTTTTCCCATCCTTCGACGACTTCAAGGATCTCCGTGGGACTTTCATCGCCAACTGTATCTTCAACGGTTTTTTAACCTATACCGCCATCTTGTTGAACATTATTACCATCTACGTGATACAGAAGACTGCGACCTTACCAAAGACTTTGAAAACGTTACTGACGAGTCTCGCTGTTTCTGACGTTATTATTGGTTTGGTTGGTCAACCAACTTACATTTCATTTCTTGCCAGTTGGTTTAAATGGGGCGATCCAAGCTGCAACGCTTACCGATGGCTCATGATTTCCGCTACCTTATTTTCTTTAGCTTCGTTCCTGGGTGTTGTGGCTATAAGTGTAGACAGGTTCTTAGCTATTCATCTTCATCTCAGATACCAAGAACTTGTGACTCGCACACGTGTTGTTACTCTGGTTATCTCAATTTGGGTGTTCAGTGCATTTGTTTCTTTGATGGTACTTTGGGTCTCTGTCAGTATTTATACTGCTATTGTTGCAGTTACTATAGTTTGTGGTTTCATTGTCAATATCGTGGTGTATATCAGGATATTTTTAATTGTCCAACAGCACAAGAATCAGATTCAGTCCCTGCAAGTACTTGAAACATCTCAGTCTGGTGAAATGACAAATTTTGCAGGTCTCATTAAATCAACAGTTGGTGTATTGTATGTGTTTCTCGTGTTTCTAGTTTGCTATCTGCCGTGCACTATCTCTGTGGTTGTTATTATGATCAACGGTCCGAGTATCACCTTAAAGAGATTTTTTCTTTGCTCATTGACTCTTGTATATCTGAATTCATCTCTGAACCCTGTAATTTACTGCTGGAAGATGAGACACATTCGGCAGGCCATCATGGCTACAATGAGGAACATTTCGAATAGAAGGCGTCCTTCGCGTTAATTTCACAGGCAATTTTCTTAGGGTTTGTTGTCATAGTTATTGTTTGTTATTAACTTTCTGGGTTACTAACGGGATGTGTCACGCAACACAAAATGACTGGGAAGGCGTTACAAATTGGACGAGAATGAAATTGAAACATTTAAACTCAATAATTTAAATCTGCATATGGAGAGAATGCAAGTTATTAAGTTATAATGTTATATATCAAGACATTTTCCAACAGCACAAGACTCAGATCCAGTCCTTCATATTACAGGGAGTTGCGCAGTCTCATTTGGATTGATAAAGTGTTGTTATTGTGTACGCATATCTTAAGTTTTTCAGCTGGTTATTTGCTATACGTTGATTGAAAGGCTGCCATGAAAATCAGTGGCCCGAGTGTTGCGTCAAAAAATTTTCATCTATTCTTGTTAACTTAATTAACGTTTCTCACTATTCAAGAGCATCTCTCACATAACGTTCTTTTTTCACATTTTATGATCTTCGTAATGCACTCGTCTTTAACTCTTAGTAGGAAATAAATACAGTAAGAGTTCAGTTGTCTAAGACGTGAATTATTCTGGTTTGGTGCTTGAATACCTCACGAGTTAGCTTCCCTTACCCGTGACAATTATTTAATTGCATCGGTGACGTGTGAATGCAGGAAACAAACATCTTCCGCTTTAATAAAAGTTCTGTTTGACTTTGAAATAGCCAATATAGTATTTTAATTTGTCCTCAAATTTTGATATACAGACAGGTAATGCATATTAAGAAAATGATCAACTTGCAGATATGGCCCTGTTATAATTCCGAATGATGAACGAATGGCAGTGTATGGCTTTCTGTAGTATTTTCCCTCTTCTTCCGACTTAAAAGGTCTTTATTCAACTTTCATTGCCAACTGCGTCTTTCATAAATTCCTGACGTATACCGCGGTCATGTTGCAACGTCGCAACAATTTATACGATGTGGGAAACTACATTGTTGCTAAAGACTTTCAGAGCATTGATGCTGAGTCTTGCTGTCTCTAATATTAGCGTTGGTTTATTTGTTCAACCATTCAGTACTCGTCACTTCTGGTCAATTGGCAGCAACTCAATAATCCCAGCTATACAACTCACCGACTTGTGACTCACAAGCGTGTTGTTGTTGTGGGGATCTCAATATGACTTCTTCGTGTTTTTTTTCTCTAATGAAACTGGGGCTTTCTCTCAGTACTCGGAACATTATTCTTTTAGTTATCTGTTGTTTGTTTCAGTGTTACAGTCGTCGTGTATATCAGGACATACATGTATGTAACTGTCCAACGGCAAAAGAATCAGATTCATTCCCTGCAAGTCCAAGAAATTACTCAATCAGGCGATTTGGCAAATTTTATTGGCCTAATTAAAACCACAATCGGTATATACGACATATTCCTCGTTTCTTTCTTTTGCCTTTTATTTGCCTTTATTTTTAAGGTTGCATTAAAGATTACTGGCTCCAGTATTGCTTTAAAAAGCTTTCATCTTTTCTCCGTAATTGCTGTGTTTTTGACGTAAGGTTCAAGACATCCCGTTACGTATTTCGTTTCAGACCGAGGACCTTTACCTCACGACGTTGAGGGATAACTTATGACATCTTCCTCCACCTTAAAACCCTTCACTCAAATTTCATTGTTAATTGTTTCTTCAGTAATTTCTTGACCTGTATTGCGGTCATGTAGAACATCGCGACAATGTAAACGATACGAAAAACTTCATTGTTGCCAAAGACTTGAGAAAATTGCTGCTGAGTCTCGCTGTCTCTTATATTGTCGTTGGTATATTTCTTCGATCATTTTACCCATCACCTCATATCAGATGGCTGCGACTTATCATTCCGAGCTGTACGACTTACCGAATGTTGATTTATTTCGAAAAAGGGAAGTCAGTAGGCGAGAATTGAACACAGAAAATAATGTTAATGAGACACGGTCGCTATCTCATATCAAGCACATGGAATATATTAGAGCCCGCAAAGAGTCATGGTTAATTATGTGCAATACGGGCGCACTCGCTAATACATCAACATCCTTCCTTGTTTAAGTAAAAGAAAAACTTGTAAAGATTACAACAGCTAAGAATAAACTTTCAAACAATATTAAATTCAAACGTTCAAAGTCTCATTGAAAAATGTCATGTCTACTGTGCAAATAAACAATGTCAGGGTAACTGACTAGTCCTTCCGACTTGTGGTCTTTACTTGGTCTCGTAATATTTGAAACGGATTGGCGATTTTATTTCGCGCCTTGGTCGGTTGGCACTTAGTGACCGTCCAGAACTGTCAATAGGTGCAATGTTCTCATTCACGCTACACGGCTGGCTGTTTACTACTAGAGGGTCTGTGGGTGGGTTACACACTTGTGGAGCTTTCTCTGGTAGTATCAATGGTGTCACGTCAAGAACACGAGGTGGAACAACAGGGGACAGGTCTCGAGCCTTTGGTGTAATGTTAGTCGGTCTCATATGCACACGATTTCTTCTGTACGTTTCTCCATTGGGATCACTGACTTGGTAAGTTAGGACCCAGAATGTCAGTGACTTTGCCTAATTTCCAGTTGTGCCCTTTGGTGTGTTGGAAAAACACTGACTGTCCCACATCTATTTCTGAGGGTCTTCGGGACTTCTGGTCATGAGCTTTCTTAATACTGCACTTGCGTGCCTCCCGCTTCTCTTTCACAAGGGGGTCCTTTGGGCTACCTCTTATGCTAGGCAGGAAATTACGCGTTCTTCTGTTGAACGTCATTTCTGCTGGACTAAAACCAGTGTTTTGACAAGGGGTGTTTCTTTGCTCTAGCATCGCTTCATAAGGATCACATCTTTCCTCATGGGTTTTCACGAGAAGAGATTTCATGATTTTAACGGCAGATTCTGGTTTTCCATTGGCTCTCTGATGCATTGGTGATGAAGTAATTTCCCTTCGTACGCCGACTTTGAAGTTCTTGCCATTAGTGTCTTAGCGATTTTTTAATTCATACCGTCATCATGATGAACTTTGTCACAATCTGCGCAATACGGAGGGCTTCAACCTTGCCAAAAACTTTGAAAACGTTACTGACGAGCCTCGCCATTTCTGATGTTTTCGGAGGCTTACTTGGCCAACCAGTTTTCACTGCATTTCTGGTCAGCTGGCTGTGACTGAATGATCTTAGCTGCAATAGCGCTCTCTACTGTGCAGAGAATTTGCATTTGCATCGTTCTTAGGTTTATTGGCAGTAAGTGTTGACCAGTTCTTAGCCATTCATTCACATTTAAGATATCTGGAACTTGCGACTTCAAATCGAGTCGTTGCTGTGGTGATCTCGATATGGCTGTTTAGTGCATTTATCTTTGGTGTGGTATTTTCGGCTTCGGTCAGTACTCGTGATATTATTATCTTAGTTGTTGTAACCTTTTGCTCAATTCTTCCTTTTGTGTTGGATATACTTTACTGTCCGACGGCACAAGAATCAGATCCAGTCTCTACAAGTGCATGACGTAAGTCAGTCAAGTGGAATGACAATTTTGGTAGGTCTTATCAAATCTGCAGTCGGTATATTTTATATATATATCTGTTCTTTTATACTTTGCTATTTGCCCTATTTTCTCTCCATCGTTGTCATCAAATTTTGTGGATCGAGCATCGCTTTGAAAAGATTTCATCTTTTCTCGGTAACTCTTGTGTAACTTAATTCATCACTGAACCCTGTAATTTACCGCTGGAAGTTGAGACACATTGGGCGCGCCATCAGGGGCATACTGGAGAACATACCTTGGAACAGAAACCGTCCTCTGCATTCATTTTACCGGCAGTCCTCTGGATGACTAAAAAGTTCCTTTGACAAACATTTCTTGGCCTCTTAGAACAGAGGCAATAAGGACATATGTGAGTGTAAGTGAACATTGAAACTGAATTTGTCGCTCACAGATTCGACAGCTACGATAGGGTGAAATGAGGACAAGCGAAAATGTTGCTGAAACTGACAGATATGATGGAGCTGAAACGATTTGCATGTGGAATTTTGAACGAAACAATATTTGGGTACGATGAATATATGAAGTTCATATATTTTGTACTGCGGTTATAGATACATATGATGCACGATCGTCACAGTAGAGAGCGCTATTTATGCAGTAGCGAAAATCAGACCTGAAAAAAATCAGGCCTGTACGGGATTTGAACCCCTGAACTCTGCGATACTAGTGCAGCGCTCTACCAATTGAGCTAACAAGCCAACTGGGAGCAGGCCGTTAAGTTGATTCGTAATAAACCCGTTGTGATAAATCAGATACGATGAATATATGAAGTTCATATATTTTGAACTGCGGTTATAGATACATATGATGCACGATCCTCGCAGTAGAGAATTTGAGCGACAAATTCAGCTGCACTAGTATCGCAGAGGTCAGTGGTTCGAATCCCGTACAGGCCTGATTTTTTTTCAAGTCGGATTTTCGCTATTGCATAAATAGCGCTCTCTACTGCGAGAATCGTGCATCATATGTAAAACAATATTTAATGATAACGAGACAGAGTGGAGTCCAATTTGGTCTGTAATCAAAAGAGTGATTACAAAATTGATTTGTTAAACACTAGTAAAATTACTAACCAAATATGACAACACGAATTCTAAAATAAAAAAAAAGATTCCTCCATTTTAGAAATTCCCCAGTTTTGTGGGGTAAGTGGTTGTTGCTATGGTTATTGTAATTAATTCTCTGATTGGTGGATTTAGCTGAGGTGACTTCAGCTAGTATGATTGGCTGTTTGACTGTCCAGTTACAGATGTCCGATTTTAGCCAACTGTTGGATTACGCTATCCAACTATAACTCTACAGAATAACTAGGGGGAAAAAGCAGTTAATGCACCAATCACATTTGAGGAAATTGTAAGGAATCTCTAACCCTTCACGTCCAAGCATCAGTATGCATATTCCCCATACTGTTCTCCATGCACTTCCTAAGGTGCTGAGAAGGAGAATTTGTTCAACAATCACGATTTTTTTCTCAGTCGACAATCATGTCCTTGTTCTTTATTCCCATGAACTTTATGTGTGTTTCAGGGGTGATATTTTAGGGTGTGACTAGATGCTAGTCACTTAAAGTGGTAAAATGGTTAAAGAAGGAATTATGAATAACCATAAAGGGCAAAGCTTGTTGAAAACGTGAGCTTTTTTTATTATTACTGAAAGTTTGCTTGTGGCCGCAATATCAGTACTCATGAAATCTACGTGAAGAGAATATAAATTAACGTTATTAATTATTTAAGACTACCAATGAAACCACATCTGTGTTGGTTTTCGTCTCAAAATGTTTGAAAAGTAAAAATTGATAACCCAAATTGTGTCCATTTCCTTGTGAAGTTCACCTAAATCGCAATATTTTGAGTTTTTAGCTGTAGTTTAATTTCCTTTTATGTATACGACAAACATCACTTGCATTTGAGTCAGACGCGTAGAAAATTTAAATAATATCCGTTTCCGCGTTCGATTGACTTCCTAGTATCACTTTAAAAATGTTTGGTTTTATCAACTGAGTTGACAAAGTAAATTGGACATCGTAAATGGTTTCTAAAGCTGGCGTTTGGAACGTTAGCCTGTCGTCAAAGCGAATGGATAATATGTCTGCCCAAAAAGTGTTCAACAATTATTCAGGTCCATCTGTGACCTTTTAATGTGCTGTCTAAATATCAGCACCAGCACTTAGAACCGATTCCTCTCAGATAACAGAAATAAATTATCTTTATCCTGGTATCTATAATAATAAATGAAGGATACCCCTGCTATCAAACTATCATGATTGAAATCTGTTTCACTCACGAGCGATCAGTTTTTAGTGATCATTCCGAAGTAGATCGGTTTCTTTTTTCCTGTTGACGTCTTCTGAAGGATTTTAGAGGCGCGTGACTTTGTAACCCGACCCGTCATCTACAAATAATTATAGCCTATACAATCTCAAAGAATCGGAAGTTTTAGCTATGTCTTCACAAATTAGCGAATGAAAAATCGATTTCGGTTTTCGTCGTGAACTTTTTAACTTTGTTTCTCCGGACACAGATCATCGCCTTCATTATTTTCAAGTGAAAGAATTATCCAAGAGAGAAAGGAGAACGATCCACAGACACTGAAATCAAAAGAAATTTTGTCGAACCGACGCTCTCATATCCTATTCCAAAGAGAATACGAGTTGATATCATGAATGAATTGTTTTGTGAAGAGTGGCTGTTTCTTCCCACCAACGCTGAATTCAAAGATCTTCTCGGGACCGTCATCACAAACTGTATCCTCAACAATTTCCTGACTTATACCGCCATCATGTTGAATATTGTCACAATCTGCGCAATGAGGAAGACTTCGAATCTAGCCAAAAACTTAAAAATGTTGCTGACGAGTCTTGCCATTTCCGATGTTAGTGTTGGTTTAGTTGGTCAACCAACATACATCTCCTTTCTTGTCAGCTGGTTAAATCTGAAAGTTCCAAGTTGTAACGCCTACCGATGGCTAAATATTTCCGGTGTCTTTTTTTCGCTCGCTTCGTTCCTGGGTGTTTTGGCTATAAGTACAGACAGGTTCTTGGCTGTTTATCTTCATGTCAGATATCAGGAAATTGTAACTCATAGGTGTGTTGTAGCTGCGCTGGTCTCAATGTGGGTGTTTTGTGCATTTGTTTCTTTGATGATACTATGGGTCTCTACCAGTACTTATAATATTATTATTTCAGTTACTGGAACCTGTGGTTTCGTTGTCACCATTGTGATGTATATCAAGATATATTTAATCGTCCAACGGCACAAGAATAAGATTCAGTCCTTGCAAGTACACGAGGTATCTCAGTCCCGTGAAATGAAAAAGTCTGCAGGCCTCATTAAGTCTACAAGTGGTGTATTCTATGTGTATCTCGTATTTCTATTTTGCTATCTGCCGTATGCTATCTCTGTGGTTGCCGCTAAGATAAACGGCCCCAGTATCACTTTAAAAAGACTTTTCCTTTTCTCAATGACTCTTGCATATCTGAATTCATCACTGAACCCTGTAATTTACTGCTGGAAGGTGAGATACATTCGACACGCTATCATGGACACACTGAGGAACATTTCTTGGATTTATGATAGAAAGCACCCTTCCCATTGATTTTACAGGCAATTTTTTAAGAGTTTGTTTTCCTGTTTGTTGTTGAAGAACAGAGCGGGCACCGAGGACAGATGCGAATAAAATTGAACTTTGAAAGTGAGTCGTTTACGTCTGTGGAGGTAGAGATTGCTAGTTATTACTATAGCAGTTTATATCAAGTCGACAAGTGCAAGGAGCAAAGAGATGATTATTGACTTCAAGAAGAACCCTCATAACCTCTCCCCTCTCGGGGTGGATGGTCACGAGCTTCCTGTCACCCACTGCGCGAAGATATTAGGTGCTACGATATCCAGTGACTTGAAATGGAACAACCATATTGTAGACTGCATTAAGAAAGAAAATAAGCGTTTTTATTTTATTGTTCTCTTGAAAATGGCCCGTGTTCCCCTTAAGGACATTGTGAACTTCTACTGTACAACAATTAGACCTATACTAGAATAATGTGCTCCTATGTTCCATCATGTACTCCCGGCCTATCTTAAGGAGAATGTAGAAAGAATTCAGAGACGTGTGCTTTCCATGATTTCACCTGAAATGTCATATCGGAAATGCCTTGACAGTCTAGGCCTGCCAACTTTGTTTGATAGACGCATAGAACTCTGTTGTCATCTGGTCGATTCCATCGCTAACTATCCCGAACATAAGTTGTACATCTTCTGCCATCAAGGAAAAAATCTAGTTATAATTTAAGACGTCAAGAGATATATAATTTGCCACGTTCTCACACGGAACGTTTTCGAAGCTCTTTCTTTTATGCTATGTCCCAGGGTGCGCACAATAGCTCCTAAAGTTTCAAAGAAAGTCGACTTTAATTTTAGATATTCATACATATTCTAGATTTATCATATTAGGCTTTTACATTTATATGATTGTATTTAGCTCTATATTTTAACCAATGTTATTGGTAAAACACGCAATTCAGTTTTACGACTGCAAAGTATCCAATAAGCGATCGATCGATCTATCTATCTATCTATCTATCTATCTATCTATCTATCAAGCCATTGTCCAAAAGTATAAGACTCAGATCCAATCCATAAAATTACAGGTCTTCTGAAATGTCTCATCTAATTTGATAAACAGTTGTCATCGTCTACTTATATATCAAGTTTTTTTTAGCTGTTTTTTTGTATCTTGGATTTATGATAGAAAGCATCCTTCACATTGATTTTACGTCCCGAGTGTTGCGTTAGAAAGGTTTCATATATTCTCGTTATTTACTTTCTCATATATACGAAAACAAGAACAGCTTTTGGTCTTATCCTGCGTTGCATTGATTTGCTAATTTTGTTTTATCAACTGAGTTGATTATGTGACTTGGCCATCGTAAAGAATTGCTTAAGTGAACATTTCGAGCGGTGGCCCTTCGTCAGAGCGAAAGACGAAGGGCTAGCTAACGCTCGAAACGTCAGCTTTAACCGGCGACACACTTGGCGATTTTATACGCCAATCGTGGTTTGTTGGCCTCATTCAAGAATCATTAATCGCAAATGGTCATGTAAGCCCCTGCCTAGAGCTTCGAGTTTCTGACAACTGGTATTATGGATTTTGGATGTGCTTGATCCCGGTTTCTACGGTAAGAAACAGATTACAGCATTGTTATGGCAATCAATTATTAGTTCGAAGCAATTGCTATCACTCACTATTATTTTCGATCAAACGCTTTTGTTTTCAGTCTTGCAAATGTCTTACTTTTTAAGTAAGACGTATTAGGTTTTTAGAGGTAAGTGCATTATGTTACCTAACCTGTCGTTTACAGGTTTGATGCAGCAAAAGATCAAAGATGAAAGCGTCTCTTTCCATAAAGACTAAAACATCTGTTCTTGATTCCGATCCGTTTAGGCTTTTACTGTGTATTGCCCCACGCAAGGAAAGAAGTTATCTGAAACAAAAGTGATCGAAGCAGTTTTGCCTTCAATTGAATTTTAAGTGGTAAGTCGCAGACCTCAAATAAAAAATTATTGGTCAGATTTAAAACGCATTTTATTGGAGTAAGATTGGCTTGGTAGATTTAAATAACCCCTGAACACTTTTTTGCTGTCATCATTTCTGTATTTATACTGTAAAGCTGGAAACAATTATCTTTCCAACAATATTTCGTAGAACAATCAGTTCATCAAATGAAGCTCGAAGAACTTTAATGTAGTTCCTAATCCTTTCACTTTTTTTCATATGTCTTATTTCTACGCTCATCCTTGTGTTTGTTTTGGGAAAAATTTTTAAGGGACGAAATGAAAATTTCGCCCACCGCTTAGAATCCGATAGTTTTCTTGTCCCTTTTTTCGTGGAGTGATCCACCAAACGATCTGGCTCGAACTAAAATCAATTTTAGTCATTAACAAATATAGCTTTCACACTGACAGGACAGAGCAGATGTTTTAGGATCGTCATAAATTATGCAATCGAACTGCAGTCCGGAATTGATTTTAAGTTTTGGCTGAGAACTTCAGAGCTTTGTTTCTCCGGGCACAGAAAATCACATATTTAGGATTATTCAAGCTGGAAAGGAGAGTGGTCCACAGACACTGAAAAAAGAATAATTCTTTTTCACCAAGGCTCTTATCTCTCAAGATAAGCGAGTCAATATCATGAAGGACTTGTATTGCAACGAGCCCTTTAGGTTTTTCCCCACCAACGCTGAGTACAAGGATCTTCGTGAGACTTTCATCTCCAACTGTATCTGCAACGGATTTTTAACATATACCGCCACAATGTTAAATATTGCGACAATCTGCACGTTACGGAATACTTCTACCTTGCCAAAAAATTTAAAAACGTTACTGATTAGTCTTGCTATTTCTGATGTTGGTGTCGGTTTGGTTGGTCAACCGACCTACATATCACTTCATGTTAGCTGGTTAAAACTGAGCGATCCAAGTTGTAACACTAACCGATTGCTGTTCGTCTCCGGTAATTTATTTTCACTTGCTTCTTTCCTGGGTGGCGTGGCTGTAAGTATAGACAGGTTCATAGCTCTTCATCTTCATCTCAGATACCAGGAACTTGTAACTCACAAACGTGTTGTTACTGTGGTGATATCAATATGGGCGTTTTGTTCATTTGTTTCTTTTATGGTATTTTGGAGTTCGTTCCATATTGTATCTATGATTAGTTCAATTACTGGACCTTTTGGTTTCATTTTGACTGTTGTGTTGTACATCAGGATTTATTCAACTGTCAGGCGGCACAAGAATCAGATCCAGTCCTTACAAGGACACGACATAAGTCAGTCCAATGAAATGACAAATTTTACACATCTCATTAAATCTACTGTCGGTATATTCTACGTATATCTGGTTTTCCTATTTTGTTATTCGCCTTGTTTTCTTTCCGCGGTTTTAATTAAAATCTTTGGATCGAGTATCGCGTTGAAGAGATGTTTTCATTTGTCATTGAGTCTTGTATATCTCAATTCATCTTTGAACCCTTTAATCTACTGCTTGAAGATGAGACATTCGACGCGCGATCATTGACATGTTGCGTAACATGTATTGGAACACAAACCGTTCTTCGCGGTAATTTTACTGTCAGTTTGGTAATAATCCTCTGTATGGCTATATGGGAACAATTGCCAGTCTCAAAGAGCACAGACTTAAAGGAAAGGCGCTTCTTTAATTTAAACTTAAACTGAATACCTGGAGGTTGTTGAAGGAAAAAAATGCACGATTAGAGCTTTTAGCGGCTACTTTGTTGATTGATTTATTTATTCATTTATTCATTTACTTTTAAGTTTATCATCCAACGTGTGTACTTACGTACACCTACAATACAAGTAAATATTTTCTTTATGTTATAATACATTAAGTAATTAACATTGTGAACTTGTCTCGTAATTAAACGGTCTTTTAGGAACACAACATTGACAACTGAATACTAAAATATGTGATCTAAGGATAATTTGTGATAAACAAGTAACTGAATATCAAAAGATTAAGTCGACTAGCTTCTGTGGCTCTCCTGACCAGATTCTCGCTCTTTTGGTAAAAAGATTTTTCTCGCGGAGGCGGAATCAGATTCAGTCCATGAAAGTTTAGCTAGTTGTACTTTCTGGTGAAATGACAGTTTTGACATGTTCCGTTAAATCCGCAGTTGGTATTGCCTACATATATATTGTTTTTTTAGTCGTTATTTGCTTTGCGTTTTTTGGTGCCATCGGAATAAAAACCAAGTACTGTTTCAAAAATGTTTCATCATTTCTCAGAAATCCCCGGATTTCTAAATTAAACTCTTAATCTCGTTGTCTTCTACTGGAAGGTGCGTCGTACTATGTAAGAAACGCTCTCATGGACATTCTATGCCAATTGTCATTTGACAGAACTGGTTTTTTCTTAACACTTTTTTCATTCAATTTCCAAATTATCAATATTACATTGGCTGACCGGCAATTAGCCATAGCGATCCTAAGTCTAGCTAAACTATTTAAACTAACTGCCAAAACTAAACTCAGGGATTCAGTGTTGGGAAGTTCTCACAATTGAACACTGATATTTCAAAATCAAGAAATAGGTCGATACGAAATTTTTAGGTGAAAGCTCGGATATCTTACCTTCTGAGTAATCTTTTCGATATTAAGTAATCATCTTCTTGTACCAGGATCCCAAAGAAAAGTTATGGAGTTTTGTTTTTAGCGAAGCTAATGAGGAGGAGCGAAAATGTGACTGAAACTGGCAGATGTTGGGGTGTTAAACCAATTTATCATGAATAATTTTCAATGGTACAATGTATGAAGGTACTGTGAAAGAATAATGAGACATAGCCGGATGGAGCAACGCGAGTTGAGCAGGTAAAACTATCTTTTATTATTTCTGAAGTTTAGCTTGTGCCCGTTTTAGCAATACAAATTAAGGTAACTCAAAGAGCACGTAAAGTAATATTATTGAGTAAGAGTATAAAACGACGTGTGTCATAGTTTTAATTTCTGAACGTACAGAAACGTTTTAGAATATATCCAGAAAAAGGAATGCAAAATTATTTCCATTTCATGTTGAACTTCAGCCGAACAGTTTAAGCCATGGATCAGTTGGTTATTTAATACTGTTTGGGGGTTTTACCAACCCGCTTGGACGAATTAACGAGAAGTACTAAGACTCTGTACTTTTCTTCTTTTATTTTCTTCTGGAGAGCCACTACAGCAACGCTCTATGCATCTTATAATCATCATGTATTACCGTGAGGAACCAACGCTTTAAGTAGGAAAATCGTAGACACGTTTGGGTTAGCTGACCGTGAGAGTTTCCGCCTTGTATTCGTTGTCGGTTTTGCAAAGGGGGAAATCGGGTGGCTCGCTCCGAAGTACTTGGCGAGTACCAAGGAACCAATTAAACGCCAATGATTGAGCTGCGCACGAGAATCACGCGCACAAACAGGATCTCGGTGTGGATAAAACTCAAGGTCAGTTTTACCAACCCAAACATGACCCCTTATGAAACTAATTATTCTCATCAATAACAAGCGATTAAAATATCTAGCACAGTAGCAAGGAAATCCGCGAACTGAGCCAAGTTCAATCACACTAAAAATAAAAGATCAAAATTATAGATGTACCAAAATAACACGTAGACGCAAAAAGGCGAGACTCGACAAAACAAAAGGTAAACCTAAAAATACCCAAAGTAGCAATCCTTTAAAATACTCTACGACAACACCTTAAAAGAACACCAAATTACCTTTTACGGATAAAGCAAACATTTATTCGAGTGAGGCTCGCTTGGAGAACTCAAATAGCTTCCGTTGCTGGTTTTGTTAATTCTAAATTGGAATCGCTCGTTTTTCAAAGTTGAAATTTACCCGGCAAGTGAGTAATGCATGGTGTTATTTGGGAGAACATCGCCGAAGTAATTATATCTTATTAACCAAGCGCGAGGGCCGTACTGGGAGAATATCGGCCCGAGGTCTTGACAGTACGGACCGAGCGCAGTGAGGTCCGTACAAAAAAGACCGAGGACCGATATTCTTTCAGTACGGTCCCGAGCAAGCTTGGTTAATAAGAGATTTATTATACGGCTGAAGTTCAAAGGGACACAAGTGCGGTATCATTCGGGACCATTCGGGACAGTGCCCGGTCCAATACTTAGAGAATATTGGACCGGCAATAGAGCCTTTTGATTGGTTGATTTTAGTTATTGGCCCTCTGACTACCCGAGTCGTGTAATAAAAGGGGGTAAATGTTTTTAAGCTTATATTGCCATACTTTTTGGTTAAGAGAGTTACTTAGTGCATCGTTGATTCACTTCGAATTAAACAATCAGGCAGATATGAACGGAAGAATGATAATTGTGGAACTGATCAACTCGTTTTAACGTTATTAAAACTATAATGTTTCAAAACGATAAAAAAAATTGCGTGTGCCGTTACTTATTTAAAGCTTTGTGGAAACAACTTCTGTCTATGAAAACAAGGACAGCAGTTCGTCTAGCTCGGTAGAGTTAAAAAGTCTACGTATGGTTTTGGCTTCTACTAAAATGGCAAGTTCTCAGGAGCTTTTGTCGTACGGACTCTTCTTTGGAAGCGAGTAACGACTCGGTTAATGAAACTCGCTCAAGTTTCAGGAGGGTGAAATTAATTATAAACTTCTCGAAGAATTCGAAAATGAACGTCTTGTGAAAACTAATTATTAAAAGTTCACTTCCGCAGATGAGGTGACATCTACTCTACGAACTTCGGGCATGCTAATTTTTCAGCATCTTTTGTCAGAGAATTTATTTTTATTTTTATCTTTCATTTATTATCACTAAGAAGAAATTTTTCGTTCCTCTGGTTGTCAGATTTAAGTCCTGTTTTTGTGATGGGTTATTACTGGCAACCTATGCCATGAAATTTGAATGAGCTCACAGTAATTCTGATTTTTACACCTTGAAAATGGCAACCTGCCCTTATTTTGTCATTTATACTTCTGTCCATAACAGGTCAATCATTCGCGATCAGTTTCGCTTATCTCGACCTGGAAGGGTTTGATTTGAATGCAGTCAACAAAAACATTTTTGTGACCGTTGCACCAACAATTAAACAACATTTACATGTCACAGTTGTTATAAAACACTAGGGGGCAGGTGAATCTATCTCTAAACCTGTCATTTACAACTAAAACGCAGTTAATTGAAAAAAGCAATATTTTCAGCAGCATCACATGCTAATTAACCCTGGAAACTTTCGAGTTTCGGTTCAGAACTTCCTCTCTTTATTTTGCTGATGATCATCACGTTCATGTTTGCAATTGAAAGAAGGATCCAAGTCGTAAAGGAGATTGACCATAGACACTCAATCAAGAAGAAATCACCTTAACATAGGGTCGGAAAGCAATTTATTTTTGTTGAAAAATCGTTTATTTTAATCAAGGTAAGCGAATCGACATCATGCGTGGATTATTTTGTACAGAATGGCAGTTTTTTCCCACCAGCGCTGAGTTCAAAGATCTTCGTTCGACTTTCATCACAAACTCTATCTTCAACGGTTTTTTAACTTTTACCGCCATTCTGTTGAATGTTGTTACAATCTGCGCGATACAGAAAGATTCGACCTTACCGAAGACTTTAAAAACGTTATTGACGAGTCTTGCCCTTTCTGATGTTGGTGTTGGTTTGGTAGGGCAACCTACTTACCTCTCATTTCTTATCAGCTGGTTAAAACTGAACAATCCAAGCTGTAACGCTTATCGATGGCTAACGATCTTTGGGTATTTATTTTCGCTCGCTTCGTTCTTGGGTGTTGTGGCTGTAAGTGTAGACAGGTTCTTAGCTGTTCAACTTCATCTCAGATACCAAGAACTTGTGACTCACAAGCGTGTTGTTGCCGTGGTGATCTCAATGTGGGTGTTCAGTACATTTGTTTCTGTAATGGTAGTTTGGGCTTCTGTCAGTATTCATAATATCGTTATCTCAGTCACTGGAACTGTTGGTTTCATTCTCACTACTGTGGTGTATATCAGGATATATTTAACTATTAGACGGCACAAGAATCAGATCCAGTCCTTGCAAGTACAAGAAGTAAATCGTTCTGGTGAAACAAGTTATGTTGGTCTCATTAAATCTACGATTGGTGTATTCTACGTTTATCTTGTGTTCTTAGCCTGTTATTTACCGTATGTTATTTGTGTTGTTATTGTAAGAATAAGCAGCGCGGATATCGCTCTAAAAAAGCTCAATCTGTTTTCAATGACTCTTATATTTCTGAATTCATCTCTCAACCCTGTAATTTACTTTTGGAAGATGAGACACATTCGACGCGCTATTATGGAAATACTATGGAGCTTGTCTTGGAGTAGAAATCGTGCTTCCCGCTAACTCATTGGTGAATTTGTAGTCTCCGCTATCATCGTTGCTGATACATCGAGCCTTGTACTTGATTTCACGTGACATGGCACGTTAATAGATTTGTCTCCGGCTCAAAGGGCTGTTGTACGGCGACAGGAGCAAAACAGGATTGTAATTTAAAAGAAAGAAGACTGCAGGTGGAGAAGAACTGTACGTTTTAAGTTCCTTGAGACACTTGCGGACGCTATCATGGACTTACTGCCTAACATGTCTTCGAACACAAATCACCTGTCGTCTATGATGATACCCGAATCCTTCCACTGCTGGTAAATTACATGGACGATTACTGCGTTCAGTTGAATTGCCGCTCAAAGTGAAAAGGTTAAGTTATCTTTTATTATTTTTGAAGTTTAGATAGTGCTCGTTTTACGAATACAGATTAAAGTAACTTAAAGAGTAAGTGAAGTAATATTGTAAATTAAATAAGACTATAAAACGACATATGTCAAGTTTCTGAACGTACAGAAACGTTTAAAATCAATATATGCAAAAAAAGTAAGCAAAATTGTTTCCTTTCGTTTTGAACTTCAAGTGAATTTAAGCCATGGATCAGTTGGTTATTTAATATCTTAAAAGAAGACCAAATTACCTTTTACGGATAAAGCAAACATTTATTCGATTGCGGCTCGCGTGGAGAAGTCAAATAACTTCCGTTGCTGGTTTTTATTATTTTTTTATTAAAATCGCTAGTTTTTCAAAGTGGAATCTCACTTGGAGGCGTTTAATTCTGAAATTAGAAATGTAACGCAATGATAGTTTAGTTTTCTTAAACCAAGAATTATAATGATGGGAATTGATACCTAATAAGGTATCTTTCCTAACCGCTATGTTGGTAAACCACCCATAAAATATATTTGACAATCACACAAGTGCGTCTGCGATATGTCAATGCCGTGTCTAATTAAGTTACTTAATTTCAACGTCAGCACTTGGTGTTTTTGGAGACAGACATCTTCCGCTTGAATGACAGATAATTTTTGACCCTTCAAAAATTATCTGTCATAGTGCATTTGTTTCCTTGATGATATTGTGGGCCTCTCTCCATACTATTAGTTTTGTTATTTCAATTACTGGAGCTTGTAATTTCATTGTCACTATCGTGGTGTATATTAGGATTTATTAAAAACTGGATCATTGGATAATGCAATTCATGACTTTTTATTGGCTTAGCTATTATGGTATATGAGCCAATATACCATAATCTACAAATATGGTAAGCGTACGCGTCAGCTTAAAATCAAAAGGGAGCTAAAAAATCCGGTTTCTTCTTACAAAAAAATAATTTCTTGGGGGCGTTTTTAATAAAAAAATTATTCCATTCACGCTTGTTGGATATGAGATGATTATAGCCAACGCGCGCTCTTGGAATAATTGTTAATTACTTGATTGTCAGACGGCACAAGAACCAGATTCAGTCCTAGCAAGGGCATGAAATGTCTCAATCCGGCGAAAGGATAAAGTTTGCAAGTCTGATGAAATCTATAGTTGGTGTGTTCTATGTGTATCTCACGTTTTTAGCATCATACTTTCTTTATTTTTATTTTTTATTTTTTTATTTGAGGATTTGTATTAAGTACTGGAAGAGAAACAATAGGACAGGGGTCCCCTACGAGATTTAAGCTCCAACAAACCCACCCATCCCACCCCAGGGGAGGACATCCATCACACAGTAATCTCGTGCGTGGGAAATTAACGTCTCCTACCCCTAACCCTGCAGGAGACGGGAGCTCCATTTATTCGTCCCTATCCGAGAAGACTAGAATATCTAACCATTTCTTGATGTTATAGAAAGGTAGCATATTCTTCTCAGTTATTTTAAGACCTTGAGTGTTGGTCCGGCCGGGGCTCGAACCCTCGACCTCCCGCACAACAGTCCAGCGCTCTATCCATTGAGCTAACCGGGAGGCGCTTTCCTTACGCTGTTTGCTTGGTTATCGTGGGAATTAACGGCTCGAATATCAACCTGAAAACGTTCACTCTCTTTTCAATGACTCTAATTTATCTGAATTCATCTCTGAACCCTGTAATATACTGCTTGAAGATGAGACACATTCGACACGCCATCATGGATATACTAAGGAACACGTCGTGGGCCAGAACTCGTGCCTCGCGTGAACGCTGTAATTAATCTGTAGTCTTAGCTTATCGTTGCTGGCGATTGAGGCTTATGGCTTGAATAAAAATAGTATTGTGCAGCTGTGCCTCGGCTTTTATGGGCAGTCGCGTAGGGGATAGACCTAAAGGGGAACTGTTTGAGACTTAATGATATGAAACTGTCAGTGAGAAATAATTTTTCGGTTAAATTTGTTGATATTAGAATTATAAGCATTCTGTTGCTGCTTCTATATGGATTTGTGTTTAACGATAGCAAAAGGAACAGCTGAACTTTAAAACTTGTAAAAATCCAGTTAATAAGTTAACGTAAATTATTTAAAATGTATGTAAAGAATATGCCGCTATCAAATCCGCTGTAGCTCCCTTGATTAAAAGATTGCACAAAAGGAACAAATTGTGCTTTGAGGAAAAGGAAACTCGGTTCGTGCGTCGACTAGTCGATATTACTACAAATTTTCTTTATGACGGCTTAAACTCTGATTGAAAACTCGACTGAGAAATTTCGATTATTTGTTATGTGGGACAAAATGCAGCCCAGCTGTCTGTCCTTGGTTTAACGCAGCGAATTGCAAATACAAAAACTTCTCTTTCTCTTTCTCCTTTTCTGAGCAGAGAAACCTGTAATTCAGATGTGTGTATTGGTGACTTGAAAGTTCAGTTTCAAATTATGAACAATCGTGCTTCAAATCATGAACAATCATCCACTTATCTTTAAGGCAGCAACCTATACCATGATCCTCCCTTTTTCGTTCACTGTCCATTTATTCCATTCAATGACAATCCATAGCATTTCCATCGTTCGGTTTCCATTAACAGTCCGAATTAAGAGGACTTATCTTTGAAGACTTGGACATGTCTTAGTTTCCTCTTTCGGAAATGTTCCGATGTGAAACACTGTCCATTTATTCCATTTAATGACAATCCATATCATTTCCATCGTTCGGTTTCCATTAACAGTCCGAATTAAGAGGACTTATATTTGAAGACTTGGACATGTTTTAGCTTCCTCTTTCGGAAAAGTTCCGATGTGAAACACTTTTTTAGCTTTTGCAATGGCTATAAACCAAGGATATTTCTCAGCGCGACAACAAAGTATGCGAGCGATTTTAATAGGAAACAAAAACAGAAAACTTGACTGCCGTCTTTCAGTCATAATTTATTGAACATAGGAAATAAATTTCAGTAAATCAACAACTCAGGTTTCTATTTTTAGCTGTGAGGCAGCCTTCCCAAAACTTCCGATCACTGGCCTTACGGATATCCTCACTCGGGAATTCTGTAAACCGTCAAGTCAGAGTGAACGTAGCCATACCTGGTTGTTAAACGTGATCGCTATCTTTGTTCTTACACAAGACAAGCAACTGTGCTCTTTTGTCAGGACTATTTCTGTTTCTGGTATGCGACTATTTCTCACTTACTGTTCACAACTGAACATAACTCCTCATCTCTCCACTGGTGAGGATATTTTAATAAATTTTTCAATTTCTCTCGCCCGTTCAGTGCAGTATATCACTATTAAACGCTAACTTTATTCAATTAAAAATTACCACTCCAGCCGCGGTTACAAGCTCATTTTATCATGATTTTCTTTGCCTTCAATTTGTTTTTCGAGGCACGTTCACAGGTACTACACGCCAAGGTCCGCAGACCTATAAATTCGTAATTACTAAACTTGTTTTACTACCTCCTAAATGTACAGTATACTGCCGCCAAGGACTCAATAATGCTCTGGGCAGCAATTTCCTAGCATTCTTTGGCTTCTCGCGAATAGGTGAACTTACTTGCAACTCGACTTTTTATCCAAAACACCACCTTATAAGGAGAGGACTAAATTTCATGCCAAAATTTTCACCTAGACTCAGGTCCCCTTTTCTCTTATGATTCTGGCGCATTCCTAACCCAGGATAAACTCACAAGGGAAAGAAGACTCCTAATATCTAAGGGAGGGGGTTCTTAACTCAAGTGAATATGCTGGGCTCCGGTTTCGGATAGGTGCAGTTACTGCAGCTGTTTCAGCGAACTTATCACTTTGGCTTATTAAAGTTTTAGGTCGCCGGTCATCTGACTGTTTCGAGAGGTACATAAAGACACTACTCTTGCTTCTGGCACAGGTCCCCCAGAAACTAGTTAGCCTGTTATAATCAACAATGCCTTTTGTTTTGGAAGGTTTGTTCTTTCTCAAGCCGCAGAAGGCTTGGTAAGACTTATAATATTTCATTGTCCCCCCGCCCCCCTCCAAATCCCCTTTACAAGTATGCATCCTCTCGACAAACCCCCTATTATTATTTCTTTGACGATGTGTAACTTTCTCAATCCTTCAAATATGACAGGCATTATGCTGTTATAAATTGTAACATTACGTCATACTTGCATGCCATCCTTTCCCTTTATTTCGACCTTTTTTCTATGTGGCTCGTCAATAGGGGAATGCTTTGCATTTTGAGGGAATGGAGTGCTCCTCTCGTCACACATTTGCCCCCATACACTCGGTTTTCAGAACCCCAACTCCCTCCAATCTCTACCCCCGTGAGTAACTTTAGTGGAGACCCTCTCTTTGCAGTCAGAGAGGAAAAGTCTCCATAGGTATCAAAATAGGCGACAAAACGATCTCGTAAGGGAACTTCATGGAGAAATTTGAAGGTAACAAAACTTTGGCGCTTCTTCTCGCAGGGAAATTTATATCTTACATCATGTTTATATCTTACATTGTGCCCCTGGAAACTACACGTCGAAATATTATTTGCGTCTATTTTTAGTCTCGTAAGTGTCTAAATGTCTCTACCACTGCGTTTTCTTGATGTTAACCGACTGATAAAAGTTCCCGGTGTATGTAATTGATATAAAACTAGACACGAATAAAGTCGGAATGGATAATTGCTTGGAGTGTTTGTTTACAATGGTTCAAAAACACTCAATTATTAATTACTAAGACGGTTAAAGATACGGACAATAGTTAAGATAGAAAGCGAAAGTAGATGGGATCAAAATTTAAGTTTTGCTCTGTTTTAGTGACACCAGGCTGTATATGGACACTAGATAAGCGATGCCGGACTTCCATTCGACGTTTTATTAATTTGTTTTTCGGGCTTGGCAGATTTCTCTGGCCTGTGTTAAGACGAGAATTTAAATTTCAAATTTTGCATCTGAATTTGGATTTTCAATGTGGGTCTTTCTCAAAGCACTCCACCAAGGCATTCCAAGAGCAAGAGCCCGAAAATGTTTTTCTAAATTTTGTTTGGTAGACGGTATGGAATTTAGCTTTCGGGCATCTTTAATTCCGCATTTTGCGGCCTTAATATTCAGTTCCACATCCTGAAAAATCCTTGTGGTCGCATCTATTCCTTCTCACTGTTTTATGTGAGTTTTTTCTTCGGAAACGTTCATAACAGGAAACCTAATTCATCAGAGTAGTGATATACACAATTTTAGTTTCTGCAGTCTGAAAATCTCAAGAATATCGCTGTTATGCTTTCATTTATTCTCATTTCCATACTGAAATTTATATTTATGAATGCTCCAATTTTCTTTCCTATTGAATCTTAATTGATAGGCCTTCATTTGTGGTAAACGTCTAAAATTCTCTCCCTAGCTCGTTATTAATAATAAATGGATATTGGGTTTACCGCTGCGTTTTTATGATGTCGAACTGTCACTTACGTTTTGAACGGTGACTTCCCTTTTATTGAGACAGATGAGCTACAGCTGGAAAAGCGGATGTTTTTATCAGTTTCCCTCCACGAATTAACGCCAGAAAGGAGATCCACAGTCCGACACTGAATTTAGAAGAAATTTCTTACACTGAAGCTCCCTTCTATTAATCAAGATACGCGAGTTAATATCATGATCGAATCGTTTTGCAACGAGCCTTATCGGTATTTTCCTTCCAGCACCGACTTTGTTGATCTTCGAAGAACTTTCATCGCCAACTGTATCTTCAACGGTTTTTTAACATTCTCCGCCATCATGTTGAATATTGTAACAATCTGCGCAATAAGGAAGACTTCGACCCTACCAAAAACTTTAAAAACGTTACTGACGAGTCTCGCCATTTCTGATGTTGGGATTGGTTTGGTGAGTCAACCAACTTACGTGTCATTTCTTGTCAGCTGTTTAAAACTGAGAGTTCCAAGCTGTAACGCTTACCGTTGGCTCACGATTTCCGGTGCCTTATTTTCGCTCGCCTCCTTCCTCGGTGTTGTTTCTGTAAGTGTAGACAGGTTCTTAGCGGTTCGTCTTCATCTCAGTTACCAGGAACTTGTGACTCATAAACGTGTTGTTGTTGTGGTGATCTTAATATGGGTGTTTAGTGTATTTGTCTCTTTGATGATGCTTTGGGTCTCTTCCAATACTCATAGTCTTATTTTTTCAGTTATTGGAGCCTGTGGTTTCGTTGTCACTATTTTAGTGTACATCAGGATTTATTTAATAGTCCAACGGCACAAGAATCAGATTCAGACCTTGCGAGGGAATGAAAGTTCTCAATCTGGTAATAGAGCAAAGTTTGCAAGTCTCATGAAATCTACAGTTGGTGTATTCTATGTGTACCTCGTGTTTTTAGTTTCTTATTTGCCTTTTGGCATTTGCTTGCTTATTATTGGAATTGATGGCTCAAATATCACTCTAAAAACATTTGTTCTCTTTTCAATGACTCTCGTATTTCTGAATTCATCTCTTAGCCCTGTAATTTACTGCTGGAAGATGAGACAAATTCGACGCGCCATCATGGATATAATGAGAAACATACCATGGGCCAGATTCCGTACCTCGCGTTAATACTGTAGTTAGTATGTAGTCTTGGTTTTATCGTAAGTTGTTGCTAATTGAAGCTTAGTGTTTAAATTACAAGAATAGTGTGTACTTGTGCCTTGGCTTTTACGGGTAGCCGCATAGGCGACAGACTCAAAGGGGAGTGTAGTTAGAACTTTGAGACTTGATGATACGAAACTGTCAGATACGATGAATATTACTGCCAGTAAGAAAGAGAACTTCGGTTAAACTTCAAACTTTCGGCTAATTGCGGGCTGTCCTTGGTTTATTGCAGCGAACTACCCAATGGAAAAATTTTCTCTCTTAAGGGAGAAGCTAGATAGTCTGAATACATTTCTATTCTTATTTCCAGACTGTTTAGGCTTTTGCCACGAATTTCTCCGCTCAAGGAGTGAAGCTATCCTAACCAAATCGTCCTCAGCCGTTTGGACTCCATTAGAATTTTGAATGATCAGTTGTAGACTTTAAATAGGAAGCACATTAACATTTTAAAAGTAAAACACATGCCATTGCTTCGAGGAATATCTTGAACAAGTTAAACTCTCCTAGACGAAAACATCAGCTGTTTCTTGTTTTCATTCAGCCGTGAATGTTGAATGAATTCAAACCAAGTCAAAGTCAAAAGGAAGACTGTGCGCAGCCCTTTCTGCGGAGTAAAGGCGAAAAATCCAAAATTTTGTTTCTCACTTAGCATCATGATGCCTCAAAAACAATTGTGCAATTGGAGTTGTAAACAAAACAAGGAATTAAAAAAAATCGTTCAAAAGAAACGGAAACTTGAAACGTAGAGTTTGTTCCAATTATTCTATGATAGGGAATTATGGGTTATAAATACATTTTAAAAGGTGTGCCACGACATCGCTCCTTAGTTTATTTGAAATTTTTAGTCAAGGAACTTTGTTTCGGGCGGTTTCTCGGTTATTCGCTTTCAGCTATAAACAATTGTTGGATGAGGTTTTTTTGATATCCGGAATAATCAAGGTCGAGGTAAGTGTTTTCAGCCGAAGCCGAATGCTGAGGCTGATAACACTCACCGCTACAGCGTAATCCATACCTTACATCCCACACCTAAAAACTGCGTTGAATTCCTGCATGTTGAATATGACAAATACAGTTTGTTTAAGTAATCGCTTGTCCTTGAAAATTTGTCATTATGGTACAAAATACCGTAGTATTAATTAAATAAATAAATGATGAAAACAATAGAACCTATGTCATGTAAAACGATCTTAGGTAAGATGAAAATGTGCATGAATCGACAAAGTTTTGTCGATCAGTGCTGCTATGTTTCTCATCATCAGGCTGTATATGGAAACCAAATCAGTGATGGTCCTTGCCTGTAGTAAGACCGAAAGTTTTGACCATTTTATTTTAATAAATGAAGGCGGATAGTTTCGAAAGAAACTCTTTGGGGCTGCGTCGGTGGGAGTAACGAAATAACTTGGATATATCAACAAAGTTGAAGTGGTAAATTGGCCACTGTAACGATTACAAAAGCTGACGTTTCGAGTGTCAGCCCTTCGTCGGAGCGTTTTACAGACGTTTTCTGCCACACGAGGCAGTAATTTTCCAGGAATCACGTGTACGAGTTCACAATGATGTAACGCACCTAAGTTAAGCTATTATTACAAAATATCACGTTCTTTCTCCTTATTTGGTTCAGTAAACACACTACGGACTTCGATCATGGATTGCAAAATATCGAGCCTATTCTTACACGTTATAAGGTTCATCGAGGCTATTCTTATACGTTACAAGGTTCATCGAGGCTATTCTACTTAGTATTCAATTTCAATTGTAATAAACGAGTTTCTTTTCTGACAAATTGTAAAGAAAACGATAGTTCATGAGGGAAAGATTGGAAGGTTACTTAAGCTATGGTGACCTTCATTCAAATACTTCTTAAATAGTCTTCACACGGGCGCCGATTTTTTCCGACCTGAACATGAGAGGGAGAATTTCATTTTCAGAATAATTTTTTGTTTGATTGCCTCAGTTCACTGAGATGCAGGTATTGTCAAGATTTTCGCGTTTTGATATAGCCTCAGTGTTTTAGATTTTAAAAAGTTAGACAAAAATTTTCAAGTTTATAGATCTATTTTGACAGATGTCCCGATTTTTAACGTTCGGACAAGCTAATAATGAAACAGCTAAGAACTTTTGTAATAGCTTCATATAGCAGTTATTGTCGGACTTCTTTCTTAACATGAACATTGTTGCTAAATTGATTTTGCATTGTGAAATGCTAATACGAATGACTTTGGTCTCTACAGAAGGAAGCGATAGCGATGTCATTTCTTTATATATTCTGTATAGAACGCCAGATAGCCATTCATTACTTTCCATTGGTCACGGCTTTCGAAAAGCTTTCCAATTAAAACCTATACAAGATTATTAGAAAGGCGTTTACAAGCACGTGAGTTTTTTTTATTCCGAAAGATGGGTAGCTACATGAGTGGAAGCGCCGCACCAAAAGCTGCGACTCGTCAAAAAATCGTGTAAGCTGAAGCTAGAAACTTCACTTCTTCCTTTTGACATTGGCTTATATGTTTTTAAATTGAAAGAATTGTTTCTCTGGGCAGCGGAGAATCGTGGAACATTTTTTGTTCAGAACTCCCTTCCTTACTTCTGGATACTCCATTTTTTATGCAAGTCATAATGGTACTTTTAATTTTTTTGGCGATTTGTGGGTTTCTCTCATTATTCATGATGTTTTTATTTCCGCTGGTATAGGGGAATCCTTGTTTACAATATTTGCCTCATTAGCATAAGCAATTCAGTTTCTGATGGAGCTTAAAAATAAATCAGTTCTGAATATCGAAAGGTCAAAGTACGATTAACTCGGCCAATGAATACGAGCCTGATGCATTGAATACTTTTTGTGCAACACGGGTTTAAAAACTCAAAATTTTACATAGAATGTATGAGCTCATTAGCGCTTTTGCCACCCAGAAACTTTGCAGTTTTTGATGGACTATTTCTCCTTGAATATTACACTCAAAGAGCTACAAATTTCACCATGCACTAAGGTTTTCTAGCTCTTTAGCTGCCTGAAGTCAATTTGTATCTTACATGCTTCCTTCTTTACGCAAAGCCGTATGCAAATGAGCAAAAATGTAAACAATGACGTCAACATGAATCCGCCTATATACAGCTGCTGGATGTATTATCACATCTCTGGTGTACATTAGGATATGTCTTGCTATCAACGGTACAAAAATCAGATCTCAGTTTGGTGAAGTGATAAAATTTTCTGTCGAAAACAAAATGTGCATTGGTTTACCCTACTTATCACCTTTTGTAAATTTTTCATGGCTACTTCCATGTTTACCATGTAAAAGGCAATGGGCCAACTTACGTTCTTGAATTCGTCCTTGAACCAGATAACCTACGGCGAGGGACTGAGACACATTTAACACATTGCTCACATTAAAAAGTCAAGAGAGTATTTGACAGTTCGTTTACTCATTTATAAGTCATTCAGTCCATCTTTCTGACAGTTTTAAAATTAATGATCATTTGCTTAATTACAATAATTATAATTTTACATTTAAGTCACCAATGCATTGATTGGGACTAACCGAGGCAAGTTAGATAATTTGGTTTTATAAACTGATTTGACGGATACAAATCAGTCACCGTAATGAGTTACTTAGGCTTACGCGCTGACATTTCGAGCGTTAGCCCTTCGAAGAGCGAAAGAGGCAAGTTAGGTTCATTATTTCCCAACTTTTTCCATAAAGAGGAGTTTGACATTTGAAAGTTGGGTACAAGTACTCCCAATTTGAAATCACGGTTATGCAAAATTTCATACATTTAAATAGTCACGGGTTCATTTCCAGCTATGTCACATCTGTTGGTCTGAACCGTGCGGGTAGAAATCTCGAGTACAGACTCAGAAATCCCTGTTTGAAAGCCGAGTTACGCAGCCCGTAGAGTACTGGATTACACATACTGTTCAGATAACCGAGTATTAAGGAGGCCATGTCAAGTGCGCGTGGTATAGGCGTTGGATAATACACATCAAAGAACATGGTCACGGCAAATGGTGCCCAGCAAATAACAAACAGGGTGACTACGTACAGAAATGTGTTTGTTATCTTCGTTTCTTCTGGTGTCACAGAAGACTCCAGTGATTTTGAAATAAAACCTGATTTATTCTTTTTCAAGACATTGATCTTTGGTTGCTTCTCAATGTTGGTGTCGATATGTAGGGCGTTGTTTCCATGTTCAGTAGCTGTTGGAGGGTTGAAACAACGAACTGGTGGCGGCGGCGTGATATTAATTGACTTCGCAAGTTGCCTTTTCATGTCTCTTGTAAACTTTAAAAGGTTATAATACGAGAAGGTTATCGCTGAAAGCGGCCCAAAAAAGCAGACAGTGATCATGAAATACATGAAGTGCACATTTGAAGGCCAGTAAACGAAACAGTACGATTTTCCGGGGATGAAACGATATTCTGCCCAGCCTATAAGCGGAGGAAAAGCCAAAGATGTCGCGACTACCCAAACAGCGGCGGCATAGAGCAGGGCGTTTCTTCTGGAGAAGGTTCGGTGGTAAGAGTTCCATCTGACGATGTAGAAATATCGGTTGATAGCGATCATGCCAAGAGACATCACCGACGAAATGAAGGATAAAATCGTGAAAAAGCCGAGCGCAACGCAAGCGGTGTCTCCAAACGCCCAACGGTCTTCGATGATAGTCACTATGGTAAATGGAATGCTTAAAATTGACACCAAGATGTCGGCCACGGCCAGATTCAGAATATACAAGTTAGTGACGGTTTGAAGATTTTTGTCCTTGTAGACGATGATGAATAAGCTGAAGTTACCGATAAACGCAGCCAAACTTATGGCACAGAGGGCAATCGTCTCCAAGATAGAGATCATGAAACGTGAGGACATATTTGAAGACTTCCTAATTGACAAGGGAACGCGTTGTCACTTGAATCGAATTTTTTTTCTGATTAATTATCGAAAAGTAGCCGTAAACAAGTTCGTAAAACCTACCTAGCGCTTTACTTGTCAGTCGATCCGGACATTTCCAATATATTCAATTAATACCAACGTAATTGTGGGAATTTTCCGGTAAAAAAACAAAACCTGCAAACGGAAATAAAGCAATGGTCCTAATAGACGCCCACGTGCGATCGACTTGAGCCAAATTTATGAGGAAAGTACTGTAAAAAATTACTCTTTTTTTCTTGTTTTTCATGCCGTCTAAGCTATTTTCGTAGTCCAAGGCACCAAAGTGCCGATTTAATTAAATAATTTCAATTCTAATGCTTATTTTGATCCTTTTTTGTGGACCTGTTTTTGAATGCAAACCCTAAAACACCTGTTCAGACTTAAATTAAACCGATGTTTTAAATTTTACGTAAAGTTTGTCCAGTCAAAATATTTTTAAGATCATCGTTTCAAAGAGTATCCTCTGTAGCCACAAGCTTTCGAATTATTTGGTTGATAATGATTGAACGCGGTTTGATCTCTTTGAGTGATTACAGAACTGACTAATGTGGTAAATAATATATATCTTATTAGACGTTTTGTTGTGTAGTATCGCTGAGTATTTTTACGAGTTGTGCCGTATTTTGACGAGCCCGTAGGGCGTTATTTGTACTCTACGAAGTGTAGTTGGATAATAATGTTCGATCATTGTATCTCAATCAGAACGGTACCGCTGATGCGAATTAAAACTTTTTATTTCTTAAAATTACTTCAGGTTACAAGTTAGGTACGAAACTAGAAGACTTTCCTCGCGAGGATAGGTTCCTTAAACTTTGGCTGACTTTTTTTCCCTCGTTTGTGCTCGATAATTACATTGCAGTGCATTTAATATTCCTTGCAGTGAAAAGAAGTCGAATCTGATTACAGACTTCATGTCAAGGTTATAGCCAACAATGAATTGATTTATGCAATTTCCTGACCGATTCATTTCTTTTATCGTGAGGAAAAACGGAGAAGCTTCTTTGTCATTACCACAATACCGTAAAACGCGAAAAACCGGTCACTGGAGCTTAAGCGATTTGAAATCCAAGGATCAACCAAGATTTGTAAAATTTGAAAGATGGACTATGGCCATTTGACAAAGTATGACCCAATCAAAGAGTTTTAATCTCTATCCTTCTATTTCGTGCATTAAAAAAGAATGAAGTTTTGTACTTCCTTTCTTAAAAATTGTCAGTCGGTTTCTCAAATGAAAATTTTTTCTACTTGATCATTTACATTTGGTTAGTTACGCTAGCCGCGTTTTAAAGAGAGACGTGTTTTTTTTTTTTTTTTTCTTTTTTTTTTTCTTTTTTTTGCGGTTGCCTTACACCTGATAGAAAAAAAACCAAGGATGATTATGTGGCTGGGATGAAAGGAAAATCAAAAGTGTTTAAACACAATAGTTAATGAGCAATAGTGTGAAATAATACTTCTCAATCTTATTAGTTATTCATGTCGTTGTTACACAACCAAAACGCCTCATTCTGGTCAGGTGGGTGAGTTTACCAACCTAATGAAAAAAGAGGTGTACTACAAGTGCTCGGAAAGGATTGTAAACCTGTGTGTAAAATTTTTCTAAATCTGCATATTCATAAAGCAAGACCAACACATAAAGATGAACAACTTTAACCACACAGAGTTATAATACAATTTAAAGCAAACCTATTCACTGCTTACATTGAATGTAACGCTGGGTACGTTAGGAAAGTCCTCACAACAGAAAGAGCTATTCTTTTCTAAATTAAATTCTCCCTCATTGATTGCAACCTTGTCTTTTGGTTCTGTCTGAACCTTGCCTGTACACTTCGGCCCTAAAATGGCACTTACATGCAAAATGACTTTCTCATCCAGTTTTTCGTATTGGGTAGACTTCGAAATTATAGCGCTGGCCACACAATTTTCCTCTTCCTCACTAGTTTTTCGGAGGTCTAAGTCTGTACTCTTCCATGTGCATTGGGAAGCAACGTACTTGCTCAGAAGTCAGAAACAACTCGGTAACAATGTGGCATTGTAGGGCACATATACATATAGCTTATTAGCCAAGCGCGAGGGCCGTACTGGGAGAATATCGGCCCGAGGTCTGGACAGTACGGACCGAGCGCAGCGAGGTCCGTACAAAAAAGACCGAGGGCCGATATTCTTCCAGTACGGTCTCGAGCAAGCTTGGTTAATAAGAGATTTATTATACGACTGAAGTTCAAAGGGACACAAGTGCGGTATCATTCGGGACAGTGCCCGGTCCAATACTTAGAGAATATTGGACCGGTAATAGAGCATTTTGATTGGTTGATTTTAGTTATTAGCCCTGACTGCCCGAGTCGTGTAATAAAGACTGGTAATTCACAATTGCTGCAACTTTGTTAGATTATTAATAACTTTTAATAATAACTTTATTGCTTTTATTGCGCATTTGAACTTTAAAAATTATGATCAAATGCGCATAACACTCTAGTAAGACTAAGACAAAAGTTATTTTACAGGCTCTCTATGTACTAAAGCTTGAATACCCTACGTACGCTCTAATTGGTCAAAAACTTGTCGATTATTGTACGGGGAAATCCATTGTAGACTCCAACATGTTGACATAAGAGCAATTTTCAACTGAGGGTCAAAAGTAATCCAGAACTGCCAGTTTGGTTTCACCTTATTTCGCTCTGTGATTGGTCAAGATCAGAGAAGTCGTTCCTTTGGTCCGATTGGCTGTTACGATTACTAACTTGACCCTTTCACTTCCAAGATCTAGTTGGTAATTCTCCGAACTGGCCATGCAATTCTTATGATGTTAATCCAGAGTGTTTTGCACTGGATCAACTAATAATCCCCTCATTGATACTTTTCTTTATTCTCATCACTTGTCTGCTTGATATTGTATTGATATTGCAAGCCGGAGAAATTCTGTCTTTGTCACTCATGAAAGTTTTAAAGATTAAATCAGAAGATCGCACTGCTTACGCCTGGATGTTGGATGAGCAAGGGGAAAGCTTGTAAATAACTTTTCCTCGTGTCGTAATTTGAAGACTTTCATTATCCTTGAGTTCTCCAACCTGTGTTTACATTCCAGGTGGATTAGTTTGCTGACGAACCAATCAAAATGACGGTCTGTTGTTCAGTACCTGTTTGCTGTAGATAAATGGGAATTCTAGGAAGAAGTTACATGTGAATTATTTCTGGGAGATGAAAGATTAATCCTTTGAAAGTCTCGGTAGCTCATATTTTTTTCTAATTTTGTCTAAATTCAAACTGTATTTTTCCACTAAGATCGATAAACTCAGACGTAATCAAGGTAGTCATCTTTATTTTCATACGCAAAGATCTAGTTATTTTGAAAACAGAAGGAAAGTAATGCGATTAAAAAACAAGGCAAATAATGCAATTCTGTGCATGGTTTTGAGTAATGATGTTTCCTTTAGTGATGAATTTGTAATTTTCTATTTGGTGCTTCTTCAATACAAACAAATTTAAACGGAAATGGCGGCTGCCGGACTTGTATAAAGTCTCACATAACTTTGAAGGTGTCAAACTAAGATCTGTATTGGAATTCCACACAAGTTTATTGAAAAAATTCAATCGTGATTTGTGCGATCTCGCATCTCTTTACAGCGAATTTCAAGTCGCTCCCCAGTCAATATGCTGCGGTTCGCACGGTAAATTCATGGTTGGTCGAAAGATGGGATTAACGTTATTACTTATTTATGAAGTCGTTCCAAACGAATGACCATTGACATGTTGTGATCAAAATAATTACGGGATTGATTGTGGAGTGAAACGAAGGATTTCTTGCCAAGCTAAATCAGCGCCAAAATGTGGCTGATTTTCTGAGAAAAACAACAAGGGTGGGGGATGATTGGAAGTGTGTAAGCATTGCAGTCAACAGATGACGGCTCTGCAAGCAGAAATTCGTCTTAACAGTCTCAAAAGTAAGACACCATGTCGCTGCGCTGATGCGCTGAAGATTTCCCGCCCGAATTTCATACAGAAAATTTGATTTTTCTTCTTTCAGGTGTTGTGTTTCGATTGGAAAGTTCCATCAACAAGCCAGTTGGAGACGAGAATGTGCTGCTTGCTCCACTCTGCGATGGCATAGAGGCGATTTTTAGATTTGGACTGAAGAGTAAGTAGAAAAGAGAGATAGGTTACTAAATTATCATAATTGTGATTGTGTGTTTGTGTGTGTGTGTGATCGCGAGCTCGATTGCCTCGTCCTACGAATGTAAATACTTTTTCGTCGCCGCATCATGATTTAACTGACAATTTGTCCTCGCACGGTAAACGAGCTTTAATTTCAATCTTTCCAAAATCACTGTAATATTGGCAGAGTTTCGCTTTTTTTCGTCCGTTTTGACATGGAGACTTCATTCAAGCGTGGAGATATCCCGTGCTTTTTAACAATTTGCATTCTAAGATTAGCATTCGTGTCTCTCATCGATTCAACTATACTTTTAACGAAAGACCTTGGATCAATCTCGATGCATTCATTACTGAATCATTACCGAAAAGTTTATCTTTTCATCTTCGCTGGCAGGTGTCGCAAGAACCCGTTGACAGTTTGTTTTTACCGCGAAACCTACAACTTTATTTTCAAACCTATTCACATGAGCGAGTTTTGAAATGTTTGTTAATTTTTGTAAAAATATGCACATTTGGATTAACCGCTGAAAGATTTAAAATTTGATATCGCTCTTTATAAAAGCAACGATTCACCATAACGCGTATTTCTCGAGTAGTACGTCGGCGATTAAGCCTCAAAAAATTAATATCATGAACTTTCCTCGTGGAAATGAAATCCATTCATTCTCGCGAATCTTATTCAGTAATATTCAATATCGAAATGGCGCCCCGTTTGTCAACACTTTGTGTTGAAAATTGTACCACAACAAAAGGGTGAAAATCAAATCAAAGAGCATGGTGTTTACTGCTAAGCAAATTTTTCACTACATGCAATAACCATCTTAATTTTAGTTCCAAATCACCTTTCCTTTGTTCTTAAAAACTAAATTAGATAACGCCGGTTGTCGAAACATCTTTTAGCCGGAGGTTTAGACAGCCGTTGCACTTAAAAAGTTCTTGTTTTGACCTCGAAGTGTTCTCTTGAGAATACAAGACTTCAATAGTTATCATTATGTTTCACAGTGTGTTGTAATATCACCAATTTCGCTGATTTAATGCCTTTGTTCTCTTAGAAAATGTACCTTTGATGAAATTTGTAAATTGTTCCAATACCCCCCGAAGTAAATTATATTTCAAGTGTTAGTCAAGATAGGCATGCCAAAGATAAGGATAAATCTGCGTGTTTTGATTCACAAATGCAAATTTCCTCTGGAAATTCGCTTCATCGTGGTTGATTTAACTCACTGAATGCCAAGTCTGAAGTTTGGCGGCAACTTCCAAGGAAACGTATGCCGAGATGCCCTTTTTGCCTTGCGATTTGAAAATTTGCTATTCACCTGCTAAGTGCTTTAAACAAGTTCCCTTGCTTATTGCGGTGTCCCATGGATTCGATCTAAGATTTTTAAACTCGTATACCCTAAAAGTAAAAATTAATCTCAGAGCCTAAGGTACAAGAGGATTACTTGATATTTCACGCGTGAAAGAAAAGCTCTAAACCTTCTATTTGAACAATGCACTTTCACCTATTGAAATAAAGCGCTAAAAAGCTCTGTGTTTTGCCTTTTCAGCTTGATGTCTATAAATATTACGCAACTCAAAATTGACTGCCACTATCTTTCCAGTTGATTCTATGAAGCCTCATTAAAGTTGAAAGACACCGAATTTAAATAACGCCACACTTTTCGTATTCGCTTTTGAATGTAAGATTACTCCCCATGGTTTTAGGCTTTGCTAGTTGTTTGGCTGTCGTTGCTTTCTATTAACAATCCTTCTAAGTTTCTGTTGTCCATTAACGTCTTGAGTTGCATTTTGCGGCATACGTTTCTTAATGCTCCGGGCAAATCATATATTGTACCATTGTACAAGTAAAAGCTTTATGCATATTCATTATGCAAGTTGAGGTCCTAAAATTACTACCCATCGAAGGGGGGGGGGGGGGGGGCAAATTTCCGCCACCAGCTGTACTCGCAAAATGTGCCGTAGACCCCCCAAGTCAATCGATCTCCAAATTGGAGTTCAACGCCAAACTTTGTATCAGCTTTTTTGCGTCGAGTTGAGTTGAGTGGTTTTATTCAGTTGTAGGAAGTATGCCAGGTCTTTCAAGCATGGAAGAGCGCTATAAAACGTCTTATATCCACACAGATGTTGATCGCTCTTGCAGAACTAAGTCCATTTTTGTTAAAGTTTCGATGTTTGCTTGAAGTAATTTTTTCGTGTATTCTGTCAATACACAGAATTAAACTTTTTGGATTTTTACATGTTCTCTTTACTCTGTTGCGGAAACGATGTGTTTTCAAACAATTGCAATCGCGGGAAGCCCCTTGCAATCAACCATTACTGAAGCAAAATAGGGCTGAAAGCGTTACTCACGTATACTTTATTTTGTTCAAAGGCGCGTAAACATATCTACACGATCCCACAAATAAATATGAAATTATAACTTGTGTATTTTACAACCGTGAGGCCTGGTTTAATGCAATTCCGGCTGATTTATAGTTGAACACGAACATGTCTGCAGGAATGTTCGCTTGCCTACTGAGATGTCACTTTGTATCATTCGGGAAGTTTGTGATCCATGTAATTATGGTGATAATGATTACAGAGTAAAGTTGTTTTGATTTATATAGTACAGGGCATACCAGTTACGCTTGCTATTTCAAGTGTGACGAAAGTTTTGTCACGTTTGTCATCCATTCAACCGTAAAACAGAGCCTACTTTTCGATGGGGGCTTTTCGTTTGTGTTCGTCAAGAGCATGCATGGGTACTGTAGCAGTGGTAGTAATAGTAATAGTAGCGCCGGAGGCTTTATTCAAACACGGAAAATCATCAGTTGAGTATTACAAGTTTAAAAATAAGACTATTTACAACTGCTTTAAATGATTGCCGTGTGGGAATCTGATATGCTGGATACCTTCTTCAGATTTCGCTTAATTGGTCAACAGATCCGACATCCGACACAAGTAAGCTATTGGGAAAGTTATTCCATAACGTGGCCCCGCTATAGGAGAAGCTAAGTTCTAAATGATTGGTTCTAGGTTTCGGAAAAACCAGTTTTTCCCTCAAAGTTTCTCAAGTTGTAATTAGAGTAGCTCTCTCAGTGGATCGATAAGGCGAGAATTTGGCTTTTGATAACACTGATGAGCTAATTGTATTCTGTTCTTTTCAGGTTCCGTTTTCGGTCTCAAAAAATGGGATTATTGGTGTTGGTTAGAGGCGCTGATCGATTACCTACCCAATGATAGGTACATTCTGTATATGCAACACCTTCAATTGAGTGTAGATAGTAAAATAGAATTGATCTGATTTTGTTACGATTTCCTCTGGGATTGGTCTAGACTGCAAACTCTCGCCGATCAGAGAGGGGGGCCCAACTCCCTCCTCTTTGCCAAGGAATGCTCACGGTGGCCCTGAGAGGAGGCGAACTCCGATCCCTTCTCTTCGTCGTCCATAGTGTGCATCCCTCTTGGGTTGTAGGTTTTGTTTTCCTAGTACTTCAGGGATCCATAGGGCAAAAATATTGATTTAGCACTTTGTCGCCCACTTCCCCATTTTCAGCCACACAAAATTGTTGTTGTCTTTAAATTTTAAAGAGAAGCGTGGGGAAGTTGATCAACAGAAAGTCTCCCCTCGGTCATTCACGTTTTCCCACGACCGAGTCAGTTTGCTTGTGTTTCCTTTGAGCACTCAGTGGATTCTGATCATGTTTGTCTTTGTTCTTATTGGGTGTTTTGATGATTTTCTTCTGTTCTTTTTTTTAACGATACTCACAAGAAGGCGTTCTTATTTCATGCATTGTTTTATTCCGATATTGTTTTAATCTAATTTTATTATTATTATTATTATTATTATTATTATTTAATTGTTGTTGTTATTACTTTCAGGCAGAAGCTGGCTTACATACATACGGTAACGTTCGTAAAATCATGCAAAAAGGTAAAAAATTTTATTCCAAGGACCTTTCTCAACCCAGGTTTAAATTGTATCTCTTTTCTATCTTAAACGTTCCAATGCCGAGCCATCAAAGAGATATGGTGATTTTCTCCCTTAGCCTAATAGACAACGAAAAGTCCTCTTTCGTTATTCACTTCCTTAGCGCCTTTACCAATTATTCTCAGTTCGTTTTTACTTTTCATTATTGTGATCAGTTAATAATAATTACGTATGAGTCATGTGTTTTCATCTGTACATACAGATCAATTCATATCAGGGATATGGCCGACAGTTCATTCGCCTCGCTCTGATGAAGGGGCTTCTTCCGTACACAGTTCAGAGTCTAGCCAACTCAGCCATACTCAAGGTATTATGGTTGCCGCGGTTTGATTTATTAGAATAAAGAAAAACGGAACGAGCATTAATTTTTCGAACTTAGTGAGCTTATTCTGGTCCACAACGACGGGAGGCTAGTCGGACTAGGTTGTCCCAATATTCCCTCATGTGTGTTTCCGGTTGGTTCTTGTTTTCACTTTTGCGTGGAAAGCTGTAGTTTTAAAAATTTTTGTAAAAAAGACGCGACCAAGAGTCTAATCATGATGACCCTATCATTTAGAATTTATTGCTTTTGTTATTGGACTGGGGAGAATAAGTCTCTGTCAGCCCCACGTACGTAGATAGGTCACTGAAGATTACTTGTTTTGTTTATTTTTACAGTACTGGTACAGCGACTCTGCAGTTGTTCGAGATAAAGTCATGAGAGGTTGTATTAAACTTTAGATTTTAAATGTTGAAGCGTATTCTTAAAGAGAGAAAGTATAAACGTAATTGGCACATCTTCTTTCTTTAGAAATGCTGCTAGAAATCTTGAAAGAAGTCAATGAACATGTCTTCACCCTGGACTTGAAGGTAGGTTGAAGGGGAAATTCGGCTTAGTTCTACCAAGCTACACTTCTACTGAAATAAAAAGACGAATGGATCATTCATACGCGAAAGAGAAATAAGAGGGTGAATTTGCTGTGTTGTGATTGGACGAGAAGACAGATAAGTCCCTGTCCTCCATCCTGTCAAAACTATATCAAAAGCTTCACCTGTAATGGAGTTTTTATATCTGTGAGAGATACTTAACACAGAATTACAAAGTTACATTTGTTTATCCTCCAGTGGCATGAGGTATGTGATAAATATTTTGACGAATATTTCAATATCTTGTTTTCTCCTGTTTCTCTTCTTGCAGAATTGCAGTTTTCTGGATGAAACATGGTTGATTCCTGTAAGTTTATTTCTCCTTGTTTTTGTCTTCACAACCGACTCAGTCCTTCCCATTTTGTAAATCACTAAGCTTTGTGCTTTCTTTCTAACGAAATTCAGGTTCTCAGGCATGTTGATATCGTACCTTGTAAACAGCTCGGTTTGATTGTGAGGTGAGTGACACTTCCTATTGCCTGAATGTGAGGATCTTTGTGTGCAAGTGACCACTCATTATTTATCACCTGAGGGGGAGAGGGTCGGGGGATTTTAAGGTTTAAATATGGTTTAAGAGGGGGACAGATGGGGGATCAGTCGTCGCTGGCAGAATATAAAGGGGAGTCTATAGAAAATTGACTGCCAATGAGGGGGGTGAATACAACAGAGCCTTAGAGAGGATCAGGTAAATTTCACTGTAACGTAACCAAGTCCCCCGACCCTCCCTTCCCCCGAGGCGATAACTCATGACTCCTAAACGGAGTACAGTCACCCGTGAAATCGACTTTTATTTTCATGAGATAGAAAAAGGCATGAGATCTTCAAAGGGGAAAATCTCTTAAGGGAGAGTACTAATCATGAGAGCCTAAAAAAAGATCCTGTTGGAATTGCCATTAGACACACAAATCTCTCTAAGTTGATGTTAGTATTCTTGTTCGTTTTGGTTTTCGCAGAACCGTAAACGGGAGAGTCATGGTGGCTCATGTGAGGAAAAACAGCGCTGCGGAAGATGTAAGCGAAAGCCAATTTTCGAATTTTGATTCATTTGTTGTATTATTTGTCGACAATGTTGTCACTAGAGGAAACATTCTTACTCCAAGGTGGTTATCAGTATCTCTTCATTTTCATTCCCTTTTATCTGGTTCTTTCTGGTGCAAGCTGGTCTATAAAAGACGTTGTCTTAAATTGGGTCTCCATCATTGAGTTTAATTAGGTGTGGTCCTTCAGCCGACCTTTTGTCCGCACGCGTCGCTATATTGCAGTGCGTGTGGACTTGTAAAACCAAGAGAGAAGTAAAGAAAAGACCGATCAACTCAATGAGTTGCAATTTGCACTTTTTGATGGACCTTTTCCTCAGGCTGGCATTGCATATGGCGACACCCTGGACGAGCTGGTAGGGATTGCCCTGCACAAGACTACGGCAAGCAAGGTTAGTAAGCCATATAAATTGATTACCAGTACCCCTCCATACATAACATAACTTTGAGTCCAGCGAAAAAAATCAAGTTAACTTTAACTTTAGTGAACGATTTTCCAACATGAGGACTTTCTCACGGGCTGCTGGGTGTAATTGTCTGCTCTTTTCCTTTCAAGGTTGTTGATCTTCTTAAACGAAACACTGGCAGGCCAGTTTCTTGCACGTTCGTAAAGGTAAGAATCGAGGCTTACATTCGTAAAGGTAAGAATCAGGGTTACACCGATTGGGTTTCATTAATGATTCAGTATAAGGTTAAGTGAAATGGAATTACTCATAAAATGTATTTGGGGGTGAACGAGGCTAGACTGTAACTCCTATAAAGGAACTCCACCCCTTCCCTGGGGCTCATTGGCCCTTTACTACTGGAGCGAATCTCGGACTCTATTGCATGACGCGTTTAGGGTGAAGTGTTGCGCCATGTTATGTATAGGATTGTTATACTCCTCTCCTCTAAGCCCTTTTCTCCCTCATTCCCCCTCATCCATTTTGACAAGTTTTCGTGAGAGTTTACTAATACCAAGTTGTACTCCGGGGCGGAGAGAAATGTTTGAGAGGAAAGTGTCTCACCCTGGTCATTCCCTTCAAATGGACGTAAATTTTTCAACGGAACTCGAAGGTAACCGATCATTATAAAAGCTTTTGATTTGCTTCTGACATTTTCCTAAAACTTGGTTGCATTCCATTTACAGGGCAAACTCTCCACTGGACAGCTTTTCCCGCCATCAGCAGAGCGCATGACTGTAATAACCGCTGATCCTTACACGGAGGAGGATAACGATTTTGGCAAAGCTCCACAGCAGCTGGCAGGATTCGAGGAGACTCCAGTTCATGCGTCAGACACAATGTAATGACATTTAATTTTCCTCTAAAGATACATTGTCTAGCATAGATATGAAGAATTTCTTCTCAATTCATTTAGTGACGACTCACATTCTCTCTTCTGCACGAGGGCCTAAATGGATAGATCTCCAGGCTTCTCGTTCTTGTATGATATCTAAGCTTTTTCCAATTTTGATTATTGTACCTCACTGCACATGGGCGACTATAGGAGGTTTTTTTTGTTGCGACATTTTCAGCTGTATCATACATGTATCTTATAAGTTTCCTTCGGTTTATTGTTCATGGGAAGTCGGACCGCTAATCTCAATGCTCGTCTTTCTTTAGTGCCAAATATACAGCCACGTATTATGGAAAATTGGCAGTTGGTGAGGTGAGCGGATAAATCTCCCGTTATATTCATTCACCTCTTCCCTCCCTCGCCCCAGTTTTGCTTGTAAACGTCAGATTGCGTTGTGTTTGTTTTCTTAGTTACAATGCCGGTTCTTCATTTCCTTCAGTAAAATTTCGACGCAACCCCGCCACATAACGCACATGTTACTTCTTGTGTCCGAAATGAACTTGCAATGAAATCGCATCGTTTTCCCAGGCTACAACCTTGTTGGTAACTATGGGTTTATGAACTGAGTTTGATAATGTAAATTGGCCATCGTAAAGGGTTCCAAAGCTGACGTTTTGAGCGTTAGCCCCTCGTTCGAGCGAAAGACGAAGGGCTAGCGCTCGAAACGTCAGCTTTGAAACTCCTTACGGAGGCAAATTTACATTATAAACTCGGTTCATAAAACCATAATTACCCAGTTACTCCCACCGTCGCAACACCCAGGGCTCGACACTAACGGTAGCCCATTAGCCGCAGCCTAGTAAAAAAATTCAGTTTTGACTAAGTGTTTTCAATTTCCATTAGCCAGTTTGGCAAGTAGACAAACTGAAATTGTCGTAACATCTAAAAACATCTAAGATGTCACTAGCCACTTGGCTAGTAAGTTGAAAAGTTAGTGTCGAGCCCTGAGCACCATAGTTTCGTTAGAAATTTACTCTTTTATACAACCTTGTTGATCTTATCCACACGTTCCTCGACCTAAACCCGACAATAGCGGGATTAACTCCTAAGCCAAGATCTCTCTCTCTTTTAAGTTGCTTTACTTTTGGAAGAATACTTTCAAAAGGGGGCAATGATATATCTAAGCGAAAAGAAGGAAGTTGCTTAAAGCGCGGGAAATCAATGATGGCAAAGTCACGATTGGTTTTCGTTTGATGTCTGATTAGTTACGAGGATGACGCACTTTTGGACCGATCGCAAGGCAAAGTACAGCAAAACTAGAACAATACTGGATTGCTGTCGATACTCATTTGAAAATAGGCCTTTTTACAGCTGTGTACTTGGTTGCCAAGCCTTTGATTTGGAGTGAGGCTGAAGGTGAAGTTGTTGTGGTAGAGACCAGTATCTAGTTAGCATCATAACAAAATAATTTGTATTTGAAAGGCAGCAACGTTTTTATAATAACAAGGTCACCCTTAGCCTCACTCCTGTTCAAAGGCTTGGTAACCAAGCACGCAATGCAACTGCAAAGTGGACTATTGCTGTACCAGTTCTAAACCTAAAACCAACTTGCCAGCGGTCCTAAGCTGACTTGGCTGAGAGGGGGGGGGAGGGGAAGGGGGAGTAGAATGCAGAAGAAGAGGAAACTTAATGATTCATATAAAGATGTCTAAAACCCACTGATCCTTCTTCTTATTTTCTGATTTTCCAATCAAAGGATGGAGGTGTTGCAGTTATTGAAGACTCTATTCTGGACATTTTAAAACAGAACAACAAACCAAAGGTAATTTTTTTCTTAACTGGTCTAAACTCTGTTCTTTATTTCCGCAGTCGGAAAAATACCAACTGCCCCATTACAATGGATATTTGTAAGTCGTGTTAATGCTTCAGGGAAGCTCTTAGAATTGTGATATAGAATTGTAATTTATGCTTCTCATTTTTGTTCCAGCCTGTCTTCCTGAACCTAACCGAGACAAATATTGTGGTCACAGACCAAGCGACATCAAAGGTTCGAATCATGAACTGTTGCATGTATGGTTGACATATGAAACTCTCGTAGTACTCACATGTATTTCTAAGAAAATCAACTTCATTCACTGGATGACATCACATGGGGTAAAGCTTTTTCTCCTAGGTTTTGGGAATACACTCATTTACTGAAACCTCGTCTTGTGGTCGACGTGCAGACAGAAAAGAAATGATTGCTTTCGTGTCAGGGTAAGTAACTATATGTGAAGTTATTTTTCTCGTCTGTCTAACTGTCGTTCGGTCTCCCAGTGTGTCCAACTGACTGACAGTCTCAGTCTTTCTGGTTAAATGCCTGTGAACTGTCTTTTTCTCTCTATTTGTATATTATTCGGTCTGTTTGCCGATATAATTTTCAGTATGTCTCACGGCTTCTGAAAAGCATGAGGTATCTAAAAAAGCGCCTTTTCTCTGCACAAAGAGCCATGCTCACTTGCTTATCAATGTTTCTCCCCCGACTTCAATACTCTCAGATTTAGACGAAATGGAACAATGTCTGTTTTATAAGCCTTTTTTTTTTCTAAATTATTTGTCGTGGACATTTTGCTCTTTGCTTCAAACTATGAAACCAGAAAATGTTTTGTTTCATTTCAGGGAAACAACATGTACTATGGCAAAAAATTTTTATTGCTACGTGTTTGAGATGACCACCGAAAGAATCGTAAGTTGTTATGCACTTCATGGGCGTACCCATGATTTCTCAGCCTCAGGGGGGAGGGGATGAAATAGCATCTTACTGGTGTTGTCACGAGGGAGGGATATCGGCATTTATTGTTACAATTTATTACTTTCCCTAGACAAAGAGGGGATCACTTGATATCTTAGACACCCCGTTGGTTACGTAGTGGTGGCGATTTAAATACCTTTATCAATATTCCTTACTAACACAAGATACCCCGTTTTTATTTGTTGTCAGGCCAAAGTCGTTTTGTACAGCATTGGTAAGAAATTAAGGAATAATATGAAACACTTTAATCGTTGTATGTACCACTAATGAGAAATGGTAATAGCCCCAACATTTGCATTTGTGTCAAATTTTGTTTCTGTTTTTTTGCTTGTCGTGTCTTCATGATTAGCCATAAGTCAGGTCCTAACTTCTTTTTGATATCCGTTATTTTTGTTGTTGAGCAATGTATAGTGAGCAAAAATATACTTGTCACCTGACTCCTTTTTACTCGTGGATATGCGGAGCCTTGGTAATGTGGGGATTCGATATGCAAATTTCTTGGCGTTAGCACGGCCTTAGGAGCCTGGGGAGAGTAGGCATCTATCGAAGATGGCAGACAGATTGTGAAATAAAGTAGATCAATCGAGAGGGACTTTTTTCGGATCACAGCTTAATTCTGTTTCTTGAAATCACAATCAATGGCTTTTAGTACAATCACTGCATATTATAATTATGTTGTTCCCAGTATATCCATGAGTTTGAAGAATTTGCTGCCTTTCTACAACATCAAGAAATAGTTAGATATTCTAGTCTTCTCGGATAAGGACGAATAAATGGAGGTCCCGTCTCCTACAGGGTTGGGTAGGAGACGTTAATTTCCCACACACGAGATTACTGTGTGATGGATGTCCTCCCCTGGGGTGGGATGGGTGGGTTTATTGGGCCCGCAGTAATTGGCGCAAACTGTTGCGGTGTTCCTGCCGGTTGGCGTAGCTAAATAAATCAAATCAAATCAGTTCACCGCAGTGTCACTGACCAAAAATTTTTAATTGAGTCTTCTTTGCCTTCACAGCTGATGGTTTTCTTCGCACAGTGTGGTTTGTATGAGGAAACAACTTCAAAAGGGACAGCGGTATTACCTCCGCACATAATGATACCTCATGCTGTTTAATAATACACAGTTTGTGTTTTTAATTCACAACACCAAATATGACAACGGGATTCTCTTTGTTAATAAGGCCGTCTTATGCGGTTTAACATTCAGATTGTGTTTTTAATTCACAACTTTAAATGGGACAAAGGGGGTTGCCTCTACACATAGTGACACCTCGTGCAGTTTAATACACATTTTGTGTTTTTATTTCACCGAACAAATCCTTCCTCAAGGTGAACTGAACTTGAATCTCCGCGTTTTGGTGTACAGTCCAACGTTGCATACTCTACATAGAAGTGCATAAGGATAACAGACAGAATTTCATACCGGAGATCGAATTTGTTAGAGAAGGATGTTTATTCCTCTTGACACGAAAGAAAAATCCTCAGTTCCCATGAGGAATTGAATTTCTTCGTTCAGCTGGATCAGAGAGCTCTAGAATTCTCCAAATCTCCCAGCAGCCTTTTCTAACTGTTGAGAGCATGTTTGATTTTCCACTCAAGGTGTGAAAAGGGGATTTGGAGATTTTAAAATTTAGCTTATTCTATTCAACTAAAATCAGGGCCTCGTGTGCCAAAGAATTTAGTGAGAAATGACTGACTGACTTCAACTTGAATTGTTGAATTTTATCAGTGAGACTTTAATATTCCATTATCTACTTAATAGTTGTCTTTGCATGAACTGTTTATATAGCTAAACGCGAAGGTCACCGTCTAAGTAGCTTGATCTGATCTAATTCTTATGGGGAATGTTTTCCTAACCCGGCAATACGCATGCGAACCTTGGGTGTAGATATTTTGAGAATTTCGAATTTAATCTTGCCTTGAAAGGGGGTCATGTAAGTTGACAAATGCATTTTCTGTCTAATTTACGGCATTAGGTCGTATCCTTAAAAAATAATTCTGTATTTTATCATATAGTTGAATTCTCAGAATACATTTGAAGGTGTCAGATAGATGACCGATGATTTAAATAACTTAATCAATAAACGTCCAATGTTTTTCCCTTCAATGAAAGATATCATAGCTCATAGCTAGTAGCTAGAGATGACATTTTTTTGGCAGAGCCGACATGTTTCTTTGTCGAATGCTATTGTTGGGGTTTTTAATTGGCCTGACTCCGCATAAAGTTCAAAAGCTTTTCAATTATTTTAATTTACTGACCAGTAGAAACTTCTCAATGATTTACTCAGTCTGACACAGTGTATGAACACACAAAAAGAGATTGTGTATGATCAGGAAGCTTTCAACATAAACTGCTGTTCTAGTGATTTCACACATAATGTTCAAGTTGCCAGCGTTCTTTACCATTCACCTCTCTTGCCTTTGATTCACCCCACCAAGTTTTCTTTCAGTGCACTTTTCAAAGAAAAGTTGTTTGTATTAAGTAAAACACGACAGTAAAACTTCTTCTTAGACCCTCTACAACTTCTATTTTAAGTTTTCTTGTGAAGTGGTCTATATGCTAGAAAATTTCGTCAGTTTTTCCCCGACAAATCTCTCTCAAAATTTGGTATTTCAGTTTTTGGATAGATAGAATTTTTAAGGAAAGAGGCTTTCGTATTCTTTCCTCCACAGTGTCGGGGAAACCTAAGCATAATTCTACTAACAGTTTTCATATATTTGAGATCGTAAGATATAAAGGTCAAGTCTGGATGATGGCAACTCCCAGCTGTCCGGCTGTTAAAACTGTTTCCTTATTTGGTGATTTTCTTACGCTTTCGTAAATTTGTTTGTAGCGAAAGTGCGATAAGTATTCGGTTGTATTGCTGTGGTCCGATATGAAACGCTGCCTAAATTGGAAGCGGTAACTCTAATCTATGGTCCGCCAGTCGGCACTTTACATTTCACCTGTTGAATGATAATTTCAGTAACAAAGACCGTTTACATTTCAGTCGTAACAAAGCGTTAAATTTGCACTAAAGCATTCTTCACACTTTATCAATCACGTCGCCAGCTTGAAAAGACAATTGTTCAAGACTAATGACGGAGCGCCTGCATGGCAAAAATGTCCTTAAAATGTGATAAAATGTTTTTAGAGAGGAATACCCAAAGATATGAAATGCTCATTGATTTAAACGCCGCTCTTTGTTTCATCGCGTGTTATGAGTAAATGTTTAAGTCCCAAGCAATTGTCTTGAACTAGATAACTTCTTGAAAATATGAATTATGACAATATCAAATCAAACGAAAGGAAGGAGTCGTTTGTGAGATTCTGTTTCTTTCGTTCTCGATAACGCAGTCATTGCTTTTTGTTCGTTACTACGAACCTCGAAGTCCAATTGGTCAGATTATTCAAAACATCCACCAGTCACTTCTTTGATATGATTGGTGAAGGCGGAGACCATAATTTATTCCACTTGGCGAGACAGGTGAATTTCGGATTACAAAAGAAAAATTAAAATCAACGGCAGACGCCAGTTACGATCAAACTTCCCAAATCGTACAACATGGAAGAATTCAAGGCCAAAACAAGTCGATACAGACATGAGATTGATCAGGCCGAGGAACGCGAAAAATCCGCCATCAAAAAACTAGCGTTCGCAAATCACGATGCCGACGAGAAGGAAAAGGAACGGGATGCGCTCAAGAGGAGAAAACGGCTGCTGGAACAAAAATTGGATGCAGTGGAAGATCGAATTTTCGACAAGGACAAATTCTATCGCGAAGAGCTTGCGAGGAAAGAGAGAGAAGATCGACAGCGAAAGATACTGGATGAATTGGAAGAGGAGGACGAACGAAAATTTGAGAAGCTAGAAGCGGAAATTAGGCGATATGAAAAAGCAGCCGATTACAGCGAGCATAAGTGTGCCGAGTGTCGGCGAAGGCTGCAGACTGTTACTCGTGAAACCGAACGCTTCAAAATGCGTTTGCGAGTTGCCGTCGGAAAAGGAAGAGAGTTGGAGGAGCAGAACAAATTCGTGGGAAGACATTTACGAAAATTGGAAATTTCCGAAGAAAAACGGGGCGATCGCGAGGAAGCTTTTGAGAATAAAATTCGCGAGCTCTGGCAGTTGAGGAGAGACCAGGAAATGCGTTTCGAGACGGCGGAAAGGACGATTGGAAGACTAGAGAGGGAAAAAAGCGCGTTGAAGGAAAAGCTTTACGAGGAAAATCAGAAGCTCAACGACGTGAAATCTATGATGGACGAGACCATGAACGGTTTAGGCCGTTTCTGAGGTATCCGACGAATTATTTATCATATAAACTAGATAGCCAGAAAGTCAATAATGAACACTATCTGTCGTTTAGAGCCAAAGATTCACGACTTTAGCAGCATTCGCACATCAAATTATCTTGAAACTGAAAATGTTGGGTAGGAATATGTTCACAGAAATTGAAATAAAGCGAAATTTAAATGTTATTTGCTGCTTTCTTTATAAGAAAATAAATCAAGGAGAGCAAACATACGCGTGTTTTGTATGGAAATTCTCCACGCCCTATTGTCGATCGCATTAACTTTTACCGTCTCTGGGGATAGTGGGCGCATGAATGTTTCGACGTTTTCTGATAACTTTGGATTATTACCCAGCTCAGCTTAGAAATAATAAGAACATCGTTAAGTTCTACGGCGAAGTGAAAATAAAAATCCATATTTTTGAGTTTCAGCAAACAATGACTTGCCACAGGCCTTTTGTTTGCATTACTAAAGAAATGCAAATCTGTTCAGTTCATCGACACACGTGCCTTCCTTGGAAGTAAAAGTCTATTGTTGGCTGACGTCACAAGTTGAATTCTACATATGATTTACCGCAAATTGCTGGAGCATTCTGAAAACATATGTAGCCAGGTAATTTAACGATTAGAGAAACAATGCAGGCTGGGCATTATCATTTTTTTCGTAAAACACTCAGATGCGTTACAAAAGAAATGTAGAAGAAAAAATTACGGATATTGATTTTTGCAGTTCAGGTGGGATGGTGCCAAACTAGTATTTTGGAAGCACTGGTTAAATCCACTTCAAAGCCTAATTTTTTTTCAAACCTATTCTTCAATCTGTGTTGATTTTTATTGCAATCACCTGAGAGAATCAGTTCGTAACAGTTAAAAATATATTAATGTCATTGAAGTAGATTTTGTGGTTGTGTCGACCAGTATCCGGCCTTGTTTTATTTACATCTTAATTTTTATTTGAAGGTCGCACTCTCGGGATATACAACGCTTTTATATCCTAAAAGAAGGTCTCAATGGAGTCAATCTTTAGCTTTAAAATGGCAAAAATGTTTAGCTGTTACGCATAAAAAATTTAAACATTTTAACACTAAGTCGTAAAAAAAAGGTTAAGCGTAAAATATTAAGTTTTCTTTTAATCGCAACAGAAAGAGATTTTAAAAGCGTTAGGTATAAAAAGGCCAAGATTTGACACCATTTGCGTGAACAAAGAAATCAGATTTGATCATCTGGAGGTAAATCCCTGGGAACAAAAAGCCTTTTGGATTATGACTGTCTTAGTTAATAAAGAGTTTTCTTACATTGAACCTTGTTCTGTTCTTTTCCCTTTAGTGCGCATGTTATTTTCAAGTTGTCCAATGGTCTGTTAAGTTGTGTACAACTCGGAATATCAAAATAAACTATATGTCTTTCTCCTAGCTATCTGGCAGTATGCTATTTCGCTATCAACACCAACAGCTTAGTATGTGTATGTTTCTAAATCGTTATTCTAAAACCTTACTGCCAGTAAGAACATGCGTCACGGAAAAAAAAATTGATATTTCACATGACTCAACCGGGAACGCGCCTACTAAAGTTTAGATAAAATATGAATGAGATGCTTAGTCGACTAAAACGGCTTTAAGATTCATTTGGTTTTTCGCCAGCGTCTAGTGTTCATTTTCTGTCAAATCGTCAAAATTCAAAGCTGTATTTAAGCCGCGCACATGTTTGTGTAATGTCTTGTTTACGGTTATTGAGCCAACATTTAATGTTAACCGAGCAATTTAGTCAACAAGACGAGGGGTAATACACTAGAATTAGTGTGATAATTCGGAAAATGCTTACAGTAAAATCTATCAATTGAAAAAAGGGGAAAAAGTTGTTTTGCATACTGAATTCCGACATCATAATCAAGCTTGGCAAGTATTTTTCAGTTCATTTTTTTTAGGTCCTACTTACATCTTGTATTGTTTTAACACTTTGCAGCTGAGAGATGACACTTTTCAAACATTGTAGTGTCTGATTGTAATATAAGAATAAAATGGGCTCATTGAACTTTGTAGCAAACTTTCCCGGAAATTCATTTTGCATTCAACCCTTAGTTAAGCTAACGGCGACCACCAATCATTTCACTCCCTGCATGGCACGTGACTTTGATTGACATTAAAACAACAAAGGATTTTCCTTTCCAAGCAGAGCACAATTTTCTGTCAATCTTTGTGTTTGAGACGTTTTACTGCAATTGCCAAGGAAAAACACTCGACATTCAAAATGGTTTTTGGAGTAATTGGATTTGGTCTGACATCAACAGCATTGTTGATTACATTTGGCAAATATTTTGCAAAGGACTGGTTTGGTTATTTCATGTTCGGGCTGATATTGTTCGAAGTGTTAATGTTTACACTGACGAAAGGAAAGACCATTGCACCAGAAAGGCCTCCAACAAGAACAGAGAAGACTTCTTCAAACAGACCGGCGTCCCCTCCTGCCTCACCCAAGGCTGCCTCCTCGGCGAAGGCTGCCTCCTCGGCGAAAGCTTCTAATCAGTCGCCCAAAAACCAGGCCAGCAACAAGCAAGAGAAGGCAGCGGAGAAAACAGCGAGGAAAGCTCAAGCGAAGGAGGCTAAGGCCGAAGCAAAGGCGGCAGCTGCTGCTAAATAGTTGGGTTCATTATTTCTTTTTTTTTTTCTTTTTCCAAGGACCAGTGGTGAAGATATTGGCTTTGGCATCTATTTGATTGAAGGCATCCCTCGAGATGTGCATAGCTGGTTGTTGGCAAAGAAAACAAATTTATATCGGCATAAGTACGTTGACTTTTCTAATTGCCAACTGAAGAGACTCCTTTGGAATACCATGATTTATTTACAAAGTGTTTATTGAATATATATGCGGATCTTTTCTAGAGTTCTCTCTTTTTTCCAACTTTTTTATTCAAAAGATATTATACTATGTGTTTAGAGCTTGAGTTTTGTGGAGATTTTTGTAGGCAAGACCTATTTCTTTGTTCATAGAGTAATTATCTAATTTGTTTATATGGCCGTACACTCTTAGCGACTTAGCGCAATAACTTTGTTAAGTATTAATTATTTAAGGGAAAACGTTATTTTTGAGGTGTTTTTAAAAGAGATAAAGAAAATTCACGTAGTTCTTGTTTTTGATCATTGCGGCTTAGATTTCATCGAGCTTTTTTGAGTCTTGAAAGTAATGGATCTCAATTATGTCAACTATTGGATTAATATATTTCGCGAAACAGGAGTGTTGGGAGCTGTATTGCACCTTCTACTTGTAAATAGAAAAATGTCGCAGTAGGACAAGAGAGGGACTCATAGACTAACCAAGGTTTTTCTCATAAGCAAACAAAGTTCTGCAAACTTTAGGTTTTGACACAAAGATCCATGCGGGATAACTATCTACTGTCTGTTTGTAGGTGGGGAATTTGCCAACCCTTTGAAAAAAGTTCAAGACATATTTGCTTGCAACAAGCCATGTTTTGCATATGGAACTGCTAAATACTAAGATGCGGGTGGCTGAATTGTATGATAGGATCAGAATTAGTTGAATTGACAAGTTGTCATCGGCCAGCAGGTGCAGTAATACACTCGTAAGATCTATTTTCAACATACTCAAAATCTCTGAGGAAAGACAGTCCCTTTTCAGTAATGGTACATAACGCAATTAGGATTAAAAAAAAAAAGGTCAAAAGCACAGTTAAAATCTTGTACTTTTGTGGGAATCGGAGATGAATTCAGGGATACTCTCATATCTTTTAAATAAGTTTCCGATGAAGTAGGTTAAGGGAAAAGTCATTCTCATTTGTGGCTGGATTGAAGTTTCTCATTAAAAGCTCCTCCTATTTTTTGATAATGGGCTTTAGAAGCTAACAGCAGCCAATTTATACGAGTTCGAGGATTTATTAATTGTAGGTAAATTTATCGCAAGTTGTGGATGTCCAGTTTTACTAAACTAGGTCTCGCTAAATGAAATTTGTTTAAAAAAAAGTGAAAAGTTAAGGAAATTATCGGAGGACCCAGAATTCTCTTTTAAAAAGAGAGAACCTAATTCAATCACAGTAAAAAAAAAAAAAAAAAAAGCCACATTCATTTTTAATCAATATATTGCTTTCAAATCGCCTATTAATTCCTTTCCAAGCCTGACACTAGTATGAAATGTATTTTCACAAAACCTTACTTCTAAGAATCTATTCTGTTTCGGAACAGAAAATATTGAACCTGGCGTTCTCATTTTTGGTTTTGATCCATAAAAATTGGTCTTGTACTAAAAATCTGCAATTTTTCAAGCCAAACGTTGTATCAGAATGCAACGGATTTTAATTAGAGAAAAAATAATACTACGCAGCCACATTAGGAATTGCTAATTATTTTTCCAAAAAAAATCGCAGGTGTTAGTAAAATATTCTTCAGGTGCTTCCCGGGATCCTGGACAGAGCTCAAGTTCTTGAGAAACACAATACTTGTAGGTAACAAGAGCTATAGTTGGAACACAAAACAAACGTTATGCTGGTTGATGAACGCACTGCTATATCCATACTTCTCATCGAGTGATTCGTTTGAATTTACCGACGTAATCTGTTGTAGTTACATCGTATATTTTATCTTTCAAAGACGAAACGACGCTAACAGAGACCTCAACCTCAGGAATTAACGTTCACATCTGTAGAGTTAAAGGGATAAATTTAAATTTCTTGCTTTTTCGGCGGAGTTAACAAACATGGTGTCACTATTTAGCCTGGTTGCTATATTCTTCTGTGCGATAATCACGGCCCTTTTATGGTCTTATGGCTTGGAGATTTTCACCAAATGCATAAAGTTCATCTTGGTTACCATATTTAAAGTCATTAAACTTATTTTGTTGGGGAGAAAGAAGAACACTGAACAAACTGCACCTGAGGCCGACAATATTAAAGAAAAGACAAATTGACGACTGGCAATAACGCTAATCTAACACTTCACTGCGCCGGTTACGAAGATGTTTATGCCAGTTCAGTTATGGATATCTACGAAGGGAAGTGAAAGGGAATTGAAATCGGCAAAACGTATTATGTCAGAAAAGTCACTTTGTCCTCTTTGCAATGCTTGATTTATCATTTTGTTTATCTTTTTCGAAGGGACCTGATGGGGTACTGTATATATAATTGTGTTCTTTGCCTCCTGTGGTAATAAAGATATATATATGGGCGTGGTTATTTTCAGCAGGTGTTTTCTAGTTTATCAATTTGATTTTACTCGTTACCTGCTCGCTTAAAACTGTGTGAACATTGTAAGGAGAAGCTACCTTTGGATCAGCTATTGGGAATCGAAAGATGATTATCAAGGTCTTACAGAATTCAAAACATGCAATCAGCTTTTAGTCCAAACGGATACTTGTGCACCAAAAGATATACTGATTCACTTCATTTTTCTTTTCTTTTTATTTTGTTAGGCTTCGAATAACATCATGGCCATATTTTTGTTTCATTAGGACTGGGATACATTTCTGCATTTTTATTCAAATTGTTTAAATCTTCCGCACGGTAGATCTTGACAATAAAATTTGGATGGAAAAAAGAAAAAGAATTTTCATGTATACTGCCTTCTTGCGCGGGGTTTGCTGTTCCTCTGCTCCCCTATGGTCTTTTTGTAGGCCATAATTTACTCAACTCTCGCCGAGTTTTCTTCTTTGGTCCGAGGTACATCGTACCGAAAAAATTAAAGGGAGTAGTTAGGATGGCGTTAGGGCCCAGGGGTGTATTTCCCCCCTTTCCCTCCCCACCCTCCCCTCCCTCCCCTCCTCTTTGTGGAGAAAAGCATATGATTTGCACTAATGGTGATGATGGAACACCCTGATATTCCCTGAGGTTAGAAAGAAAAAGGAGCCGTGAATGGGTTATGCTTCTGCCAGATAACATCTTGATCATAAACCCGATGACAAGTCACGCTTGGGGGTCACTCTTTTTTGATAAATATTATATCGATAATAAAACAACGTGTCATGCCCCCAAATACCGATGACAAGCTGTAGTTCGTAGAATCCCTGTGTAAAACACTCCCTACACCTTGCCAATGCATGTAAATCTAACTGTAACATCAATCAATCAACCATTACTTTATTTACCCACGTAGCGTCAAGGAGCTCGTAGAGCTCGTTCAAAATACGTACGTGCACTTCCATATTACCTGTAGAACAGATAAACAAGAGCCGTAAATATTTCTAACCTCGCTCTTAAAAATAATTTACGCCAGTAGAAAAAAACTCTTTAAGAGAAACCGTTTAATGGCGCTGGCGATTTTGGAAATGTAATATTTCTTTTCAGTTGACGAAGAAAAAAAAATGTGAAAATGATACCAACTTACGTAGCTATTTCTCATATTCACATCGTCACCACATTCTGTTTTGACCGTTTTTTATCATTTACCTGAAAGACTAACATCCATTTACTTTTATTATACTGTAAAACTGAGCAATGAGTCGGAATATTTTTCCTACCATCACGTGTTGACGGCTGTTTTGTGTGCCTCAAGAGATGATTAAAGCTGTGCTTATAAAACATAATAAAGAGATTGCTTTTAGATATAATCGAGCAACTCGCATCGACGCGCATGCAGTGTTCTGATTGCGTGCCCCTTTTAAGGTCCATTTGCCAGTCAACACCGTTGCTTATCAAAATTTTTCCTAATCCGATATTTTTTGGGGGGCGAAGGTTTCCTGTAGGTGGACAGTAGCCAGCGAAAGTCTAGATGCGCTCCTACACACAAACACACACACACATACCCGAAAAACAATTAAAAAATGAAATAAGATAAATAAAATTTAAAAGAATTAAATAAATACAAAAAAATTAAAAGTACTTTCTTTTACAGATCGCAACACTTTTGGCTACAACTGCGAAAATTTTGACATTTCAAATAATTATCAGCATGTACCATTTGCATTAGCATTGTAATTAAGCATTTCATAAAACAACGAAGACCTTTGGTGGTCAATGTTGTAACTGAACAAATCTATTCTAACAAGAAAATTAATGAGCTTTTTTATTTTACTTTATGCTTGTTTTTTTCAATTCGTAAAATCGCAATAACAAGGGCAAAATAATTTAATAGGACTCCTGAGTCTTGGATTCACAGCAGATTCGGTTCTATTGAATGATACTGGACTATCCCCAAATTCTTTCTGAGTCTCAAGTTGTTGGCACTGGAAACATCAGTTCACGGTATTGTTTACTGACGTAAATAATAAATGCGCGTCAAAACAAAAAAAGTGTAACTGGTGGTCTTTTGTTCTTAACTTGCAAATATGTAGTAGATCGTGACCGGGCCGAGTGTTTTTCCAAAACATGTTATGCTCATTTGCACGTTCAACAAACCTCGATTCGCCTTACAACGTGGCCAACGGCTCGAGTTTTGTTCTGGGTTTTTCGCTGTGATCGGTTAACATATCAAGGCTGGGGATGGCCGGACCACCGGTGATCGAAGGATCTTTGAAAAACACAATTCATGCACTTGCATTTGGTCTAATTTGCGCAACGCTAGCTGTAAATTTTGGAAAAATTTTCGTCCCTCATTTTTTCCCATACATGGTGGGAATCATCATCCTGATCGAGGCAGTATTGTTTGCGCTGGATAAACCGAAAGATAATTACGAGAAGTTCCGAGTCCATGGAATTAAAGGAACCCACACAATTGAAGGATCGCCTCAGATAACAGTGTCTGGGCCGAGCGAAGATCCCGAAGCTACACCCACTAAGAAGGGGAAGATGAAAGACAAGTTGAAGAAGGGAAGGCGAGAGAGCGGTGTTCCTGGATCACCAAGGCACAGTCTAGTTCCTCCTCCGAGTCTTGGGCAGGAAGCAGTGGAAGGAAAAGAGACAGGGAAGGATAAAGTCAAAGAAAAGTCTGATAAGGAAAAGAAGAAGGAAGAAGAAAAAGAAAAGAAGAGAGAGAAGGAAGAAGAGAAGGAAAGGCTCAAAGCTGAGAAGAAAGAGGAGAAGGAAAAAGGTGTTGATGGTGATGAAGAAAAAGGAAGCTCTTGGAGAAAAAGGCGTGCCAAGACTAATAAACAGAACACTGTATAATTACCTATCCGGGAACGATCCTGAAATGACAAAGTAGCTTGCATTACCTTGCCAACAGATGCGGACATGACACGTAGTCTGACAATGAGTACTTCCCTAATAACAGGATAGCAATGTAGCAGCGAGCTGATCGAGTACCATTTTCAATGCACGCCTTAATGCAATTTTTGTGACTGTGCATAACTGAGATATTACTTACTTATACAACCAGCCAAGACATCAATTGGTGTAAAATTTTTGCAAACTGAAATTTCCAAAATTTGTCAGTTTAACTTTGTCATATCAAGCTATGTTTTGTTTTTCTGCATATTAATTAGCCATAAACAGTTCTGCCTGCCTCCCTTGACATCTATCAGTAACCCTGGCAACCTTGACAGTTATAGCCTGCTTTTTTACCAAACTGACATAATGACGTAAAGGAGTTGGTATTCTGCGTAAAAGAATGAGTGACCGTCTATATATTGAAGTAGGAAAAGAAATCCTGAATTTATCTATCAAATGAGTTTCTCGCGCTTTTGATATCGAGGGGTCATAAGCATAGGAAGGGAAAAGATTTCATGCTTTTAGCTCAAGGTTCTTTTATAAAATATCAGCCTAGTTTAATAGGATTCCTTTCTATGGTAAATGAATCTATTTTACTCAAACAATGAAGTCCATTGAAGCTTGTAAAAAAACATTTTTGGAAATCAGGGGCAAATAAAGAGGAGGAAACTTTTACAGGGGTAAAGATGTTGTCGTTCAATTGACTTGTGCGACCATTTCAGTAACATGTCATCAAGTGCTGAGATCCCATTTTACCGTGTGCGCGTGCGGACCAATGCGCGCCCGAACTTTTTTTTTTTCACTTCCTTTTCCAGAAAAGGACTGTGAACGAACAATAAAGAATGGAGGAGCATGGAGGAGAACAACATGGCGGAGAACGCTCTGGAGGTTTGCACAGCAATTTTTTCCTTGTCTCTGGCGTCAGAACCAGACGATCATTAGTCGGCCTCATGAAGTATGAGAACCCGTCCTCGTCCGCTGAAAAAACAAAAAAACAACAACGAAAAAAAAAGAAATGTCAAACGTATTCGCATCACCTGTTTCTGGTAACAGATTCATGTAAACACCGTGTTAAGGTAAGGTAAACACCTAAAAAATTATTATGTCATTATTATTTTTTATTATCATTTCTTTTTTTCCTTCTCTTTCGTTTGGCAAGATCAGTAAGCTTACTCTTTAGTTAAAGCAGTTAATTTCTATTCAGTAAGTATCTCTAAGAGAGAAATTCAAATATCTCCTAGCGTGCAAAGCACCTTGGGATGTTGTTTTAAATGAAAAGGTTTGAAACTTTGGCAGGTTAGAACTGCAAAGGAAAAGGAAACTTTGAGCCACAGTGCGTACTCTAAAATGCAACGGTTCTCGAATCAACACGTCACATTTTACGTTGTACATTTTTTTTTATAATTCGGCTCTATAAAAACGCTTTAAATGCAAAAGGAAAGCGAACTTTGGTATATAGTCGCGTTTCTGCTGATACTAATTGTGTCCCGAATCCTACGGCTAAATTAAAACTCTCTGTCCACATTTGAGCAGTCAAGCAATTTTGGGGGCATTTGACAACCCCCTTTGAATTTCTAGTTTAACACTACCCACCCCCCCACCCTCAGTCTTTTGTCATAAGAACTAGAGGAAGAAAACAATTAGTGATGGAAAAATGACTCTACCGGCTTAAATACATCTTTGAAATTAAACGACTTGAAAAGTATCTAAACTTGCCCAACGTGACCCCTAGAAATATCTCAACTTAGGTTTACATATAGCTCTCAAAAATGCTTCTAAAAAATGATAAAGAAAATGTTGCAGGTGTCCAGATATGTTAAAAAAGCCTGCCAACCTTAAAAGGAAATTATAGTTTAGCAAAAGTTTACTTCAGATTGGGGACCATGTCTATGAAAATCTAGTGGTTTGTTGATAACTGCATGCATGCAGGTAACTTATTTTTCATAAGGTTGTGTTTCTAATTATTTTTGGAAAGTGCACAGGGTTCATTGCCTTGCAGGGGTAATGAGAAAAGTCAATGAGAAGTAAGCTAGCATAATTTCCTCAACTGAATCTTGCATGATTTAAATGATGTGGTTCAAATTTACTTAATCAAAAAAGCTGTTTGATGGCAGTCTCAGCTCAGTGTTAATCATGGTGAAAATTTCGCTTGGACAAATAAAATAAGCTGCGGGAGTGAGGCCCACGAAAACCCGAGTTCCACACGGCGTGCAACTAATTATGGGAAGAAGTAACTACAAAGTCTCGCGATGCAAATTTACGTCAACCTCGTTGCCAAGGATTTATTCGCCGCGATTTGCACGTGAAATATTCATCTAATTTCCATATTACAGTTCCTCGTGGTGAAAAATTGTTTTTCGGCAGAAAGAAAGAACAAGAAAAACTGGCCAGTTAAAAAGATATTCCGTCTAAATGTGGCCGAAAGCGTTTAAAAGTCTTTGCTGCTTTTAGCTGGGGACGTGGCGTGGACCTACAGTTCTTCCCTTTCCAAAAAAGGAAACTAGGTAAGATAAACAGCGAATTTAACGGCTCAATTTGTTTAGTGCAGAGCGTTTCACGAAGTAGAGAGAATTCTAAAATAATTGTGAGCAATTTTTCGAACTTGTGTTCGCGACAGGCAGTTCCACATCTACATGTTCGTTAAACGACAAGTTATCTGAGAATATTTTCAAGGAAAAACTTATCGATAAACTCCATCAGTTAAACTAAACCGAGCAGCCGAACTTGTAAAAGTAATGTTTTAAAATTCCTAGTCTCGCCGAATTGAAGTCGAAGATATCTTGCATAGACGATGTTTTCAGGGAGAAAACGTCTTTAATGAGCGTTCTTCTAGTTTAACTTTCAATAAGCTGATTGAATTCTTTCACCCTTTAGACCGAAGAGTGATCAGCATTTCATTTCTCTTTACAGTAATACTGCTGAAACAGTCATTAAGATCACGAGAATAAAGAAAATGATCACCAACCTAAGAAGCTTTTAATTGATTGCTGGAGGAATTCTCCATCAGTGCCAAAAGAAATGTATATAGAAGATAATGGAAAATATGTATACTAATATTAGGGTGTAAAGAGGTTAAGAGAGTTTAAAATAGTCTCAGGAAATTAATAATAGCGTTGTATCTCCCTCGTAGATGGGGTAATATGGACGAGACATCGTAAATCAATCATGAGAGTGAACAGAAATGGAAGGAAAAATCAAGGAATTACGTAAAGGTAAGCTACAGAATTCCATTTTTTTTTTTTTTTTAAGGAAAAAGGTTTCTTATCTGCACATGTGACTGCCATTTTAAGAAGAATATAGCGACTGATTTGTGAACAAAACCATGTTGAGCAGTCAAGCCAAACATTTCGAGATAAGTACCGCGTTTGCTAGCGCTTGCCATTTAAAAGATTTCAAAGCATTCTCATCAGTGACAAGTGTTTAGCAGAAAAATGTTTTCGCAAGACGTGACAGCCTCCTCTAACAATTACTCAATTCTAAAGAATCGGAAGGAAAAACAAATCAATTTTACAAAGACTTTTCAAAAATGCTCCAAAATAGTCATAAGGCCCACTGACAAGCAAAGAAGCAAAAAAGGTAGAAATGTAAACATCTGTTAGTAAGGCAAGTACTCAATTGTTATTATCCAACTACACTCCAGAGAGAAAAATTAACGCCCAAGACGAGTAAAAATAGCACGCGGTTTTTGTACTCTAGAGAACCGGTTAGACATGTTTTCTCGCATCGCGCAAGCGACGAATTGGATTGAAGTTATAAAAAAAAAAATGGCGGATAATTTAAATTTTTCTGCCGACGAAGAGTCGGAATGGCTGCCGAATATTGATCCAAGTTCATTAGATAAATCGAACGAAGAAAAGTAGTCAGACGACAATGAAACTTCATTATTTATTGAAGAAAATAGAAACAGCAACACGACAACGCGCCAATTCCGTTCCGCATCGCCTACTTCTGTCACGCAATCACCTTAAATGTTCATCTCCGAAATTCGCCCGCACTGAAAGAACAATTTGGGGTGTTGGATAATAAATAACTTACATATTAGACGTTTTGGTATGTCGTATCGCTGAGTATTTTGACTCGCCTTACCGGCTCGTCAAAATACAGCGCAACTCGTAAAAACACTCAGCTATACCACACATCAAAACGTCCAATAAAATACATTCATTCAGACCCAGGTTAAAACTACAGGAAAAGATTAGTTGGCTAGTAATTATTTTTACAAGTATCGCAACTTGCGTTGAAATCACTCTTGATAAGTAAATCATTCATATGAATATACACGATATGCAAATCAAATTCCCGCGCAGTACACGACTTTCAGATAGGAACTCATGTCGCTCAGAAAGAATGATCGGAATGTTTACAAAACTTGAGCCCGCTTCGTAGAAAAATGGGTCTGTGTAGGTGTGTCCAGTACAAATTGAAATGAAGGTATCATTAAATAATTTCTTAAAAGCATGGCACGATTTCCGTACCGCGTCGTACTTCATTTGCTTGTGATTCGTTGATAAAGAAAAACGATTTCGAAAACAATAAATTTCCTTTGGGAAGCAGGCCTTGTTTTAGAATAGCTTTGGGTCATACGGAACTATTTCCTAAAGTGTTGCTTTTCATCTGAAACTTTCTGAATAAATCTGCGGATAAAAAAAATGCGGATTTTTTTTTTCAAAATGACCATCAAAGTTTTGAAATTATTTGCGAACGGGCAGGACATGCTGCAGGTGATTAAAGTGGCTGAACACAGTTTTTGATACCTGTGTTTCTTTCACCATTTTCTCTAACGCCCTTGATCTCTCGGTCGCCAAAACTGGCAGCAAGCAAGTTAACAACACAAACTTTGTTTTTTTGATAGTTAAGCTGACGTATGTGTCGTTGCTATGGGGACATGAAGAATATAAACAGGCCTTTAAAATCGGTTTTGTTTATTTGTAGAAAATCTAGTCGTTAGATATTCTTTATAATTTGCAATTGCGTGCAACGAGCTTGTAACGATACCCACAAGTTAACACCATTATGCTAACAATTCAACAGAGAGATCTTTAATTATCCCTTGTTGAAGGTTCACTCGATTATCTAGAATTTCCTTTGTTAAAAGTCAATTTTTTTCAATACTCCAGTTGCTTATTTCCTAAAGTATTTTCGTGCTAAATTTCATGAAATTCTAATGAGTGGTTCTCAAGAAATAGGCATATTTTCGAGAAAGCAATTTTCCATTCAATCGCAATTTTTTTACTTACTACGCATGCGCTGCATTTAACTGGGTTCTTTCGGTAACAATGAAAAAGCTGAGAATTGCTGGGTTCTTTGCACCGTTAACTTTCCTAACATGTTTTTTTAATAAAAGATTAAAGCCCTCAATACGTTGCGCCAGCTATAGAGAAAAATAGCACAGATAGTGCGGATATGTGTTGAGTAAATGAAATGACCGCTCTGTTGACGGTATGTATGTTTTTTTGCAATCCTTGTGCGCGCGCTGAATTGCATCAGCAAAAGCGCGCGCGAAAACTGTGTTCAACCACCTGAATTTCTTCTTATTGTTTCGGATACCCAAGTACTTGTAAGGTGCTTCTTTCCAGGTGTCATAGTTTCAAGCTCTTTGGCCACCGCCTGGTTAGCTCAATTGGGAGAGCGCCGGACTGCTGTGCGGAAGGTCGAGAGTTCAATACCGGCCGGACCAACACTCGGGGTCTTAAATTTATTGAGAAGAATATGCTTCCTTTCTTTAACATCGAGAAATGGTTAATTTCCCACGCACGAGATTACTTTGTGATGGATGTCCTCCCTGGGGTGGGTTGGGTGGGTAGGTGAAATCGCTACGGACTAAACACGGCTGCCAGAGGCGCCTGTCTGATTTCAGCCTTAAAAAAATTGTAACTAAACACGTATGTTGTTTAGAGAAATAGAGACCTTGACCTTGATCTTGCCCGTAAAAATTGCATTTTTTTAAATCTTTGTAATGAGTCTGCCCTGCTTAAATGAGCTTTACAGTTCTAGATCTTAATTATGAGAATTGTCAACGACGAGAAAAGGTCAAAAATCATAACCCACAGATAGCGAAAAGTTTTTAACTAAAAAATGTTCTTAGCTCAACTGCTGGTAAGACTTGCAAATATAACTGCATACTTAATTACATATACAGTTCTTTTATAGAAGAAAACATTCAACTGGCGCAAACAATAGATTGCTTTACGTCTGATGCTTTGCTTTGGAATACTATAATGCTAGTCAAATCTTTCCCAACTGCATTACATTAGGATCACTATAGAATTTTCCCTGCGAGTATAGATACATTGCCATAGCATTTGTTGAATGTAAAGATTCTAGAAAACTTAATTCAACTGCCGGATTTTTGTCTAATTACTAGAATTGAATCAATATGAAGGAATTTGTTCTGAGAGTAAGCATATTGATCTTTACTCGGAGCTCATGGTTTAATGAACTGTGATCACTGATTCAAAAAAAGAAACAAACACGCAGTCGAGTTAAAAAAAAATAAAGGAAAAAATTTCGCCTGTCGGCACGTTCACTTGTGGTGATTTTCAAGTCCAGATAACAAATTCAGAGAACCAGAGACGAAGCGAAAGACCTGTAATTAAAACGCTTTTCGTGTACCACTTTTATTTGTTATCACCAGTTTGATTTCGTGGAATTTTAAAATGTTCGTTTGTTTTATATTGCAGTCCTCTGATATCCATGAAGCGCCTTGTTGATGTGGAGCACAAGATTTCAAGTGAGAGAAAAAAAAGAATCGAACTGAAGAAAATGTACCTTAGTTATTGGAGAAAGACAGTTGAAAATCAGCGTTAAAGGTAACAACTGTAAGCTAAACCAACTGATTACATTTCCTGAAAAACGAATTTGGCGACGAATTGCTTAAAAAGAAAATTGAGAATCTTTAAGAACACCAAACAGATCTCTGAAAGTTAATTTTCAGTTGTCTGGTGATGAGCAAATTTTCTGTTTCATTTCAAGTTAAAACTAATTGTGAAGGAGCTCAAAAGCTAGTGGAAGTAAATTGGCAGGGTAAACATAATCAAATGATCTCTTCCAAATGTTAAAAGTCTAAGAAAGTTAAGTTGTTGAACGGACAATTCCATTGACTGCTGAAAAACTCGTATCACATCACAGATGTAGTGAAAACGTCAAGGATTGTTCAATGTTATTTTTCAACAAAATATTTGGAAATACTTTGGCATGACCAAAATAAAAAAGTATGCAGACTGTAGAGAAGGACACTAACAACGACTGCCTGAAAAAGCTTTTCTTTGGAAAACGCCATAACGTTAATTCCTGCCGGCATGAAATATTTTGATCTCGATCACAACACTCATTTTTATTATATTGATTATCACGCTTATGGCAGTGAATTCTCTTTAATATTCACATACATTGAACTTCTTTTGGCGAGCTTTCTGTACAGTCACTGGTATTGTGTTCTTTTAAAAGTAATCACAGGTCTCTAATTTTAATTTTCTGGATGGGATGTTTATTTTCAAATTATCCTCTGCAGACTCGATATTCATCAATTCTCAAAACTATTGTTACACTTTGGTAAATTCTTGTACAGTCAAATTTTATTTTGCTTCAGCTTTGGTCGAACTGTGACAACTTAGAATTGTTTCAAGTGCCAGCACTGACTTAGTTATTTTCGCCAATCTTTTTTACTTCATTCAGTTATTTTCTTGAGTTCGACTTAACATTTTGTTATGATCTTTTGTAACAGTTTCTAATTATCAGTAAAGAATTGTATAAGAGTACAAACAAATAAAAACTTCAATTGCAATAGTCTCTTCCTTTTCTCTTTTATTACGTGTACAAATAAAAAACAGTTGCGCTTTTAAAAGGGCCTGGTAACTAGTCAAAATATAGGCTCTCTTTTACTTTTTTTTGCGTATGGAGGGTTGCCGATGGGAAAAAAATTTCTGCGGATTTGAACAACATCTAGCATTAAAACAAAAATATACTTGACTTTTGATGGGAGAAAATCGTTAGCACGGAGAAAGATTTTTCTCGCCGAAAGACTTAGTATATTTTTTGATCAAAACTAGACACAATTCAAAGGCGCAGACTATTTTTATCCATAGACAATTTTCCCGCCAAAAGACTTAGAACTATTTGCCAATATTTTTTTCCGCTTCTCAATGAACTGACTGAAGGGAAGATTTTCCCGCCAAAAGATTTATTTCGGTTGGCCCTTTTAAAAGCGCGAACTTGCGATACAGAATTTCCTCGCAAACACCGCCCGCCCGGGCACAAATTCTTTCCTCGTTAAACGTGACTTTTGATAAGCTTTATTTCAGTCGACAGATTTCTTGAGTCCTCTAGCATCATGTTTTCTTGAATATTCTTTCTTCGCAAGCTCTTGAAATCTTTCAGATCTAAGTAAATAAAAATCATTTTGTAACAGTACTTTCGGGTAAACTTTGAACCAAGCTACTCGTTATACCATCTATTGAAGATATTTTTTCTTTGCATTGTTCCTCTGGCTGTACGAACCAAAACCATTTTTTGGATTGATTTTCAAATTTCAAATTTCATATTACGAAGACAGACGACTAAAACCCTCAGTTGAGGAATCTTGAACACAATTTAGGCAGCAAATTAAAGGTATCTAAATGTTAGTAATTTCGAGAGCGTTTTCCTTGACGTGCAAAATATTACTGTGCGTCGTCAAGCGGGGTTAAACTCGATGGATACAAATATCATTTGCAGTTGAAGAAGTCATTCTCACTCTTCATTAACTATTAATTATTTTATTAGTTTGAATTTAGCCATTAGGGAAATTTTGAGCGCGCGGTTATAAATTACTGGGACAAACCTAAACGACTCTCTTTGCCGTAGACATACATTTAGACGACAGTGATCGAGTCCGTTCAACTTGGCAATGTCATTACCAAGATCTGAATAAAAATTCTCCACACTGTTTGTCATAAATTTCTAATGATTTTACCTCTGAGAATTTTTAGTTAAATTAAAATCTGGACATTGATATTTTTTCTTGCAAATTATTGATATTGCAATGAGGAATTTCAAGTTTGTCAGTCTAGATCCTAGGAGCGGAGGTTTAAACAGGAAGTTCACGGCAAACGACAAGAAGTACACTTCATGTCGCTTTCCGTGGATTTCATACTCAGTTCCTCTAGCTACATTTGAAAGAGACTTAGAATTCGCATTCCTTGTCCTATCTTCGAAAACTTTTACATGTTCTTGTCTGTTGCCATTCAGACGAAAATAAGTTCAAATTCTATAGAATTATTCTGACCGAAGGTCGACTTTCTTTAGGTGGTGTACGTTTTTTGAGCTCTCCCAAGAGTACACCTCGAGGAATTTAGAAATTCTGATCGATACCTAAATTATACTAGTTACTCAACGTGTCCTTATCAATATATTGCTAAAATATGTTTCCGTGTTTTCTTTCAGGTCAATAAGTACAATATCAAGAAAGTTCGTAAATGTTTACTTCCTTTTTTCATCTTTAAAACTGCGCACGGCTCAAGTCTACGAAGAACGTAGAATAAGGACAGTTAAGATACCAAGATACACACGAGGTGATTCGTTTTTAACCTTATGAGAGAAATAAATTTTAAAATTCTCGATTAAAGTTTCCCTGTTTAATATTAATAAGTCGCGAAAAAGCCATCATAAAAGTTATACAACAAAATTGTGAATAAAACTCAGTAGTACTTAACAGTTTCGTTATTCAACCATTTTCATGACGAAACATACCACGTTATTTTTGTTCTCAAGTAAACAAAAGAGGATTAAACTCAGTATCCAAGGAACTGCGCACCTACCCCTCCCTTCTCTTTACCCGACGAATGTCAATTGGTAACAATTTAGGATTAATGTTGGGTTAAGGGGGGTAGCTACGCAGTCACTTTGATGTTGACATTAGTCTGCAAAAGAAAAAAAGGGGGGAGGAAGTTGAAAGTCACCACTTGTTACCTTGCTATGGAAACCCCTTTTTGGCGTCTCTCTTGTGAGACTCTGTACATCGATAAACGTTTTACAGGTTTTCATAAATGTTTTTGAAAGGAATCACCCGTTGGAATGTGATAGAATACCAAAGGCAAAAACTGTTAACTAGAACTATCTCTCGAAAAAACCTGAACAAGGAGATGTAATCATAAACTAACCCGTATCTGCATTATCTGTTTCCTTGGACGTCATCTTGTTTTTTATCCGCTGCCATCCTTCTTGATGTACGATTGCCTTAAATGGGATATAGAAACAATTCTAATTCAATGACGATGAACAACCGATAAAACATCAGGACAGAGTAGATTTGGCGTTTCAACACACAGTTGTTTCATGCGGCGGTAGGCTGGCTCTGGGAAAAACTCGAACATGTTCTAAAATTGTTTTGGGGGGACTGGGACATGATTCAAATTTACTTTTCCATCCTTGAATTTTTTTTTTTTTTTTTTTTTTTTTGCTTTTAAGACACATTAGATAGATATTAGGATAGCCACGGTACTGGGAATTTTGTGTAAGATTTAAATAGAGGGGTTTATTAGTGCGATACTGTTTTTACCCCGTAATTTTTGTTGAGACGATCACTAAACTAAAAAATATTTAGAAGCACTCCCCCCAGAAATACTGCCTCCTTTTCTTAATAGATAATAACTTATAACGTTCTTAGAGCACATTATTTCACGTCTCAACAGATTTCAAATTTCAACATGTAATAGAAAAAAGGTAAAAATTCCTGTCGAATCAAATGATACTTATCTGTTAAAATCAAAATGCGCCCCTCTTTCACTCCCTAGGAATACCTAATTACAGTTGATAAAATATAAATTAAGTCACTGGTGCAATTGTTGAAATGAATCGATTTATACATATAGCTTTAAAAGCGATTTAAACGTAGGTAAAGTTAATGCGTTCCTAACAATTGCTGGAAGGCTTAGTGCGGCACTGGAAAAGTCCTATGATAATACTTGTTCCTTTTGGCCTCCGTTAGGTGTTTACTCGTATTAATGAATTTCCAATGTCTTGTATTCAATTTTAAAAATGTATTCTCCCAGGATTAAGATGACGCACACAAGTAATTAACTATGAAAGCTCTGAAGTTTCTGAGTGTCGCTAATTCGGCATTATTCTAACGGGTAGAGAGAAGAGCCAACGCTCTCAAAACACACTGAGCAGCAGAAGAAAGAAGCTAAATCACATGAGTTCAAAGAAGACTGAATTTCTATCTTCCCATGATTTGAATCTGTTGACTTTTTGTTGCTTGCTACAACCTGCATGTCAGCGAGGACCTTTATACACCGAGAATCGACATTCAAGACAACAACTATTTTACTTCTACTGTCAGATGTTCCAACTGTCTAAGACATGTTCATCAACACCAAAGATAAGAAAAATTTACATCATCTCATCATCGGAAGATTGTTTTTGCGATCTTTCCCGAGCTTTAGTAAACTTGAAATCATTACGGCATCTAAAAGGAAAAATTTCAAACAGATTGAAAAGTGGGCCATTCTTGAGGACATTTAACTTCGTCAGAGGTAAAAAGGAACAGTGGGTACCTTGTTAACGTTTTACGTAATACTTTTTTTTTTAATATCCCTGAAATTGCAAAAAATAAAACATTTACTGGGAGGTACGTGTCGAACAGTATATATTTAAAATTGAACTCACATTCTTCCTATTTGTTGTTTTTAATCCCTTGTTATGGTTAAGGATAACTAGTTTGCTAGATGGTCATGTTTGGGTTGGTAAAACTGACCTTGAGTTTTACCCACACTGCACATCCTGTTTTGGAAATTCCCACGGTCAGCTAACCCAAACATGTCTGTGATTTTTATATTTAATACTGGAGCACTCCTTGCTGAAAGTAGTAGAAATTAGCAGTGGAGAAAGAGAGAGAAAATTAGCTGTAGTAGAAGTAGCAGTATAGGAGAATAAAGAAGAAAATTACAGACTCTCAGTACCACTTGTTAATTCGCCAAGCGAGTGGTAAAACCCCCACAACAGCAGTATCATACTCAGAAATCCAGAAGAACTGTATTTTTTTATATTTCCCTTAATTTCAGTCTGTTGCGTTAGTAGCTCGCGAACTATTTGTTCACTGGCTTATTTGATAATTACGTTAGTACCTTGCGCACTATTTGTTCTCTGCCGTTTTTGAATGTTACTTTAGTATCTCGCTTACCATTTTTCAGCTATGTTTGATTGTTACGTTAGTATCTCTCACACTACGAGTTGCCTGCTGTGTTTTACTGTTAAGTTAGTAGCTCACATACTATATATTTGCTATTTCTGTGTTTGAATGTTCCGTTAGTATCTCTAGCAACATCTTGAAAAGCTCTGAGCAGTTTCAGAAGATTGTGTAACAAATCACATTGGATGTTGTTTGGTCACCTGTCATCGGCTTGTTTATTCCAAACTTTTTTCTTATTCCCTAACATAACCGACCTAAAGTGCGATCGATTTCTTAAAAAAGCAACAGCAATTTAGTTATCAAATGTGAGAGGTCCCTGCAGCTTGGTTGAAATGAGCACCCACCTCATTCGGTAATTTGCCCGCTTCAAACTCAGAGGTGGGTTGCTTTATTACCAAATATTCGAGTGCACAACCAAGACCCCAACACAAAAAAATATTTTTAATAATTAGATCTTTAAAAGTTAGAGGTTACGTTTTTCGCTTCTCCTTTCTTATGTTAAATAAACAACGACCTGCCGGCCGGGATTTCAAAGAGACCTTTTACATAGAAAAAGACCTGAAAGATCGTTATTCTTTAGGTTGTATGTTGTGTAACTAGTGTAATCGTTTGCTATTTTCTGTAGTTTCAACCACAACATCAGTCGTAGAGTAATAAAGATCATGTTTTTATAAAGACGCGGAGTTGTTAATTCCAGCCACAGATTCCGCATAAGTGCAGTAACAATTAGTAAAGAAATCCTTAACGTGGCGGATTAATCCGAAGATAACTCTCGAAAGCACTTACGGCAAAGATCACTCAACCAAGATCATTATTCTCTGTCCAAAAGTTAGTGTCTTTGTTTTCGAATTTCTATCACATTCTAATTCTGTTTTCAAACAAGATATGCGGCTTCCTACGACTAACAGGTAGTATAGGGCTTTACAAACAAAAAGCAAGAAAGTTTACCATACTTCATGTTTTTTACCATGTTACTCTGTTTTATAGCTGTCATTTAAATCAGGAAGGAATAATTGAAACGTTTTAAATTATTTTCAAATGAGATCGCGCAAAGATAAAGATGAAGGTCATGCTGTGAAGTCGGTTCGAAAGTCTTTTCATAATTCCCCTTATTTCAATCAAGCAATCCTCGAAAATTCTACCGCTGTTAGTCAACATTTTTCAGTCTTTAGCACTCTCCGTAGTGACCGACCGAGGCCAAGTTTAGTGCGATATTTTCCTCTTTCTGAACCAGGGCATGTTCCTCAGTGTAACTATGATAGCGTGCCGAATGTGTCTCATCTTCCAGCAGTAAATTACAGGGTTCAGAGATGAATTCAAAAATACAAAAGTATGAGAGAAGAGGTACAAGCTCTTTGTAGTGTTACTTGTCACGGTTGGGTCAGCGACTGCCAAACACAGCAAGTAAGGCAGATGGCAAGCAACAAAAATGAGATACACGTAGAAAACGCCGACTGCAGACTTTAGGACGCTCACGGTGTTTGCTATCTCACCGCTGTGTTCCACCTGCTGTATCTGCATGGACTGAATCTCTTTCTTGTGGTATCTTACCGCCAAGTAAATTTTAACGTAAACTGTTGTTGTGACAAGGAAGAACGAAACCCACAAAATGATCAAAAATATCGAGTGCACTAGCGATGGAACCCAGAGGATCAAAGATGTGAGAAACACGCTTAGCAGCCATATTGAGATTACCACTGCGACAACACGCTTGTGAGTCACAAGTTCCTGGTATCTGAGATGAAGATGAATAGCTAAGAACCTGTCTACACTTACAGCCACGACACTCAGGAACGAAGCGATAGAAAACAAACCCAGTATGATTACAAACATATTGAACGCGTTGCAGCTGGGGATCTCTTTCAGTAGGTTCTTGATCAAGAGTGAAGTGTAAAATGGTTGAACAAGACAACCAACTCCAATATCAGAAACGGCTAGACTCAAAAGCAATGTTTTCAGGCTCTTTGGCAACGATGAAGTTTTTCGAACCGCGCAGATGGTTACAATGTTAAACATGATGGTAAAATGCGACAATAAACTGTTTAAAATACTGTTTGAGATATATGTAAAACGGAGATCGTCAACTTCGGTAGTAATGGCGTAGCGATGCATTAAAACTTTACACGTCGAGTTTTGCGAGTCATTCATGATGTGCGGGAAATAAGCTTTTTGACGAATAACTGAATGCGGATACTCCTTTCAGGGTTCAGAGCAGATGGAAACCACAAATTAACTGCAGGACTCACTCTGTGAAATATTCAGAACAGTATTCATTTAAAATTGAAAATAGCTCATTTTGTGACAGGTATAAATATTTATAGGCTAGTTCAGTGCATATGACAAGTTTTTTTTTTTCGATGAATTTTCTTAGTTTATAGTCTTTGGTTCACGCCTGAAATATTTAGATTTGTTCTGTAAAGAAATTTAATATACTTTTTTCCCTTCAAAACTCAAAACTGCGCTAGTTTCGGCCATTATCTTACCGGAGCCTGGTAATGAATATTTGTAAGTTAATTTTTGCGTGATGTCATATGGTGTACCTATCCTAAGAATACTAAAACGAATCGAACATGTCCAGAGAAAACCTCCAGAGTTTTAGTGATTCAGACGAATCCTGTAATGAATCCGACCACTCAGAATCTTCAAGCTTGTCATCTCGTGCAGAATTAGGCAATTCCGAAGAAGAAAATATGGTAGAGGAGCCATATCAAGACGAACCGCTAGCCAGCGATAGCGATCAAGATCTAGAAGACGGAGACGAAGAAACAGACGTCGATGGCCTTCGACCATCTACTTTGGAGGCTCGATTTGAAGGCCAGATTAACGTTAACGAATGTTAAGAACCTTATGTCATAGTTTTTATGGATTATATTACAATGATCTCTGAGCGATTCTCGATGTTTATAGGTGCAAATGTCAACACTGTCATGGCGAAGCTTTGGAGGACGCAATGGAGTTTCGTTGCTGTCATGAAGTAATAAATGCCATCGGTAAATTAGTGTTTGATGGTTCTATAGAGAATGTAAAGTGTATAACACAACACGAAGATTTCTCAGCCTTGATCAACCCGACAGTACTGATGCAAGTGGGGCCATTATTACGCTATCGCCGACAAACCGGTTCTACGCAAAACGAGTGAGTACAGTAAATTACGTATGCTCCAAATCTTGATCAGCAGGGATTTGCTAAAGCAAAGGCATAGAAAAAACCAGGAAAGATTTATTACTCGACGTTTCGGGGTCATCATGACTCCATTATCAAGAGACTAGTTTAAAAACATGCAAATAAGGAAAGGTACAAGAATAGCATAAATTAGACTGAACGGCTTAAACAAACACCTTGGCGCGGATGGAATCCGTTTGCACGTTCAGTGTTGGCTTACGCATGCGAATATACAACATTTCATTAACAAGGCAATCAAATTTGCCGTTACATTTCGTGATGACGTTGAATTGCTCGATCAAGCGTTCAGGCATTTCACTATTGTGCTGGAGGTGGTAGTGTTTGTAGATAGAAGATGATTTCCTTTTGTGCCCTTCTACGCGCTCGTGTAAGTGACCACGAGTATAGCCCACATACCCTGCATCACACAGGTTACATTTAAATTCATAAACGATACATTGTTGGTTAACAATAGGCACTGCACTGATGATACTTACCTGACGCGGGTTAGGGTCTCATAGCATGTAGTTCTCTGCATTATGGGACTCGTTACCCAACAGCAGTCCTTGCACACCCCGACTGTTCAGGTGCCCCGTTAGGCGGGGAGCGCTTCCGGGGGGCCAGGTTCGATTCCTGGGCGATTTTGGCGTACTGGTGTACCCTCCTTCAGGCGTTACTCGGCGGAACCATTGCACTCCGGTTCCGTTAAGTATATATGTCGTCCGGCCGTTGCAGCACTGACCATTGCACTAATGGGTCCGTGGCCGGGGGCGCCTGAAAAACAAAAAAAAACAATAGGGGGCTTAATTTCGTGTTGCTTAAGCTGTTGATCGAGCTTAGGGCTAACGAACACTGGTTGGACAGTCACGCTTAACTTCGAAGGCCATCGACGTCTGTTTCTTCGTCTCCGTCTTCTAGATCTTGATCGCTATCGCTGGCTAGCGGTTCGTCTTGATATGGCTCCTCTACCATATTTTCTTCTTCGGAATTGCCTAATTCTGCACGAGATGACAAGCTTGAAGATTCTGAGTGGTCGGATTCATTACAGGATTCGTCTGAATCACTAAAACTCTGGAGGTTTTCTCTGGACATGTTCGATTCGTTTTAGTATTCTTAGGATAGGTACACCATATGACATCACGCAAAAATTAACTTACAAATATTCATTACCAGGCTCCGGTAAGATAATGGCCGAAACTAGCGCAGTTTTGAGTTTTGAAGGGAAAAAAGTATATTAAATTTCTTTACAGAACAAATCTAAATATTTCAGGCGTGAACCAAAGACTATAAACTAAGAAAATTCATCGAAAAAAAAAAACTTGTCATATGCACTGAACTAGCCTATAAATATTTATACCTGTCACAAAATGAGCTATTTTCAATTTTAAATGAATACTGTTCTGAATATTTCACAGAGTGAGTCCTGCAGTTAATTTGTGGTTTCCATCTGCTCTGAACCCTGAAAGGAGTATCCGCATTCAGTTATTCGTCAAAAAGCTTATTTCCCGCACATCATGAATGACTCGCAAAACTCGACGTGTAAAGTTTTAATGCATCGCTACGCCATTACTACCGAAGTTGACGATCTCCGTTTTACATATATCTCAAACAGTATTTTAAACAGTTTATTGTCGCATTTTACCATCATGTTTAACATTGTAATCATCTGCGCGGTTCGAAAAACTTCATCGTTGCCAAAGAGCCTGAAAACATTGCTTTTGAGTCTAGCCGTTTCTGATATTGGAGTTGGTTGTCTTGTTCAACCATTTTACACTTCACTCTTGATCAAGAACCTACTGAAAGAGATCCCCAGCTGCAACGCGTTCAATATGTTTGTAATCATACTGGGTTTGTTTTCTATCGCTTCGTTCCTGAGTGTCGTGGCTGTAAGTGTAGACAGGTTCTTAGCTATTCATCTTCATCTCAGATACCAAGCGTGTTGTCGCAGTGGTAATCTCAATATGGCTGCTAAGCGTGTTTCTCACATCTTTGATCCTCTGGGTTCCATCGCTAGTGCACTCGATATTTTTGATCATTTTGTGGGTTTCGTTCTTCCTTGTCACAACAACAGTTTACGTTAAAATTTACTTGGCGGTAAGATACCACAAGAAAGAGATTCAGTCCATGCAGATACAGCAGGTGGAACACAGCGGTGAGATAGCAAACACCGTGAGCGTCCTAAAGTCTGCAGTCGGCGTTTTCTACGTGTATCTCATTTTTGTTGCTTGCCATCTGCCTTACTTGCTGTGTTTGGCAGTCGCTGACCCAACCGTGACAAGTAACACTACAAAGAGCTTGTACCTCTTCTCTCATACTTTTGTATTTTTGAATTCATCTCTGAACCCTGTAATTTACTGCTGGAAGATGAGACACATTCGGCACGCTATCATAGTTACACTGAGGAACATGCCCTGGTTCAGAAAGAGGAAAATATCGCACTAAACTTGGCCTCGGTCGGTCACTACGGAGAGTGTTAAAGACTGAAAAATGTTGACTAACAGCGGTAGAATTTTCTAGGATTGCTTGATTGAAATAAGGGGAATTATGAAAAGACTTTCGAACCGACTTCACAGCATGACCTTCATCTTTATCTTTGCGCGATCTCATTTGAAAATAATTTAAAACGTTTCAATTATTCCTTCCTGATTTAAATGACAGCTATAAAACAGAGTAACATGGTAAAAAACATGAAGTATGGTAAACTTTCTTGCTTTTTGTTTGTAAAGCCCTATACTAACTGTTAGTCGTAGGAAGCCGCATATCTTGTTTGAAAACAGAATTAGAAAGTGATAGAAATTCGAAAACAAAGACACTAACTTTTGGACAGAGAATAATGATCTTGGTTGAGTGATCTTTGCCGTAAGTGCTTTCGAGAGTTATCATCGGATTAATCCGCCACGTTAAGGATTTCTTTACTAATTGTTACTGCACTTATGCGGAATCTGTGGCTGGAATTAACAACTCCGCGTCTTTATAAAAACATGATCTTTATTACTCTACGACTGATGTTGTGGTTGAAACTACAGAAAATAGCAAACGATTACACTTGTTACACAACATACAACCTAAAGAATAACGAACAACAAGGCTATAAAATACTTACATTGTTACGGCCACAGAAACGTTACTCAACTGCACTCAGCGAAAAAAAAAAGGAAACAGTTATATTACATGATAAATTATGCAGGCAGCACATAGCTACCAGAAGGCGGCAACTAAATGAGAAGAAAGGCGCTAATAAAATAACAGCTTGAAAAGACTTAAATAAATGTACTCCAAACACGCAAAGAAGAAAAGAAAACCACAAAAAAAAAACAAAAAAACAAAAAAAAACCACGAAAGAAATGTCGCACTTTGTACTTGCACTAATTACTGAAGACGTTTTCGAGAAAATATAACAGAGAGGTGAAAGTGAGCCACACGAGGTTTTAAAATATTCATGAGGTCTCTCGAACAATGTTTGTCTTTGGCAAAACCTGTTGCTCTATCTACAAGGTTTCTCGGCAGTCTTATAAAGAGAGTTGATGTTTGAATTCTTTAATAATTCCTTTTTTTTTTTTTTTTTTTTTTTTCCATTTGCTCGTATTGTACCTTTCTTTCAGGTCTTACCGGAAATTATACTGAATACTTTCGCAGGTATCACTAGAGAACGTGCTTTAAAGTTTGCGAGGTTTGTATACAACACGATGGTTGCAGTCATTGATATGTCGCTTTAAACATTAAACGAGATTTAAGCTTAAATCTTTCAAGATTTTTTGCACAATTTGCTGTGACGGAAACTTTGCCAATCCCGTGAAGTTATTTCGTCGCACGGGCCACGCAGGTATGTCGAGCAACTGGCACTTTCGCCTACGTTACGTAGCTTTCTGCTTTCTGTGCGCGCCAAAATCTAATCTTAGTAGTAAAGTCGTTCACAATACGGCCAAGGTTGCAGAGAACGTTAAGTTTGTGGACGACCTCCAGCAAGTGCTAAGAGAAAGCTTAGCTGTGTTTCCGGTTAGCTAATTAAAATCTGAACGAAAACTTATTAACGAGAACATCGTGGGAAGGAGAGATGTTTTCGGGCAGTTACCGAAGGGGTTTGAAGTTTAATCTTTCAACTGCAGCCTAGAAGTGTTGAAATTCATGAGCTAGGAAGGTAACGGATTCTCTTCTTGTCCCTTGGTCATTGTCACTTCACCTCTTCTGCCGATTTGAAGACCAAGTTAAAAACCTTTCATCATTGGGAATCAATCCGATGCTGTTTTCAATGGGAAAAACGAAACCAAAGACCAAGAAATATTGGACGGAAAGGGCGGGTTTGCTTTATTGCAAATGTCAGCTTAGTAGTACAGGGTCATCTACCCACATCTAATAAGCAAAAGTTTCCACGCTTAGCTTTTCATTTTTTTCAAGCGAAGATGAGATTAGATTTTGGCACGCACTGAAAGTTGCGCAACTACCAGTTGCTCGACATACCTGCGTGGCCCGTGCGACGAAATAACTTCACGGGATTGGCAAAGTTTCAGTCACAGCAGATTAAGCAAAAAATCTAGAAAGATCTAAGCTTAAATCTCGTTTAACGTTTAAAGCGACATATCAATGACTGCAAACATCGTGTTGTATACAAACCTCGCAAACTTTAAAGCACGTTCTCTAGTGATACCTGTGAAAGTATTCAGTATAATTTCCGGTAAGATTTTCGCGGACATGATCGATTTCTCTTACATTGTGTGCTGGGACTGAAACTTTTCATCTCAAGCAAATCTCCGTCGCACGGTCCAAACAAACATAGCGAGCAACTGAGCTACTAGTATATGTCCGTGTTAAAACACACGAAAGGACTCTAAAGCACACTTCACTCTGATTGGGCAGAAAAACACAAAGATTTTCTGGCACCAATCAGATGGCAGAACGACTGCGACCGTTTGGAAATAGTCTTGTAAGACAATGTCCCCAGGGGCTCTTCATGCCCTAACTTGAAATCGACCCACAGCCCCTGGGTCTCCGAGGATGTGTAATTTCTGACCGCTTTGCCTACCCGTCAAGATGGCTTCCAAAACCGTCTCAAGGTCTATTTCAATCTGTTGTGACTCTTTTGTTTCTCAGAAAATTAATAGTTTCATTTTCTTCTCTCTGTGTAGATTTCTTAGATCAGTTGCGTATCGATGGTTGATTAGATGGCTTTGTGGCTTCATGGGTTGGGATAACCGGAGACCATTATGTGCCTGCGTATATAGTGCTGTTAGGAACAAGTATCCTTCAAGCCACAAAAGAGGTTACAAGCCTGTTGAAGATGAACAACCAGGACACTAAAGTGAAATTTTATCTAATCCTCTATCCTTAAATTATTTTATGTAATAATGTCTCCTTTGTTCCAATGCTACAGACAAATATACTTCCTCCATATTAAGTACATCTTCCCTCTGAAACATGCGAATTATCCAATTACTACAAACTAAACAAAAATAAACCCTTATTCCATTATCATTTATCTTATTTGATGCACATCAAAGAAGACCTTTCTATACCTTTGACATTGCATATAAAGATATTTATAAAATTTCAAGACTTCATTTTGTTGTTTTCTTATTTATCTTCACTTTATTGCCTCCTTTTGAAGTCTTCTTTTTCTTTTCTTGCTCAGCATTTTGCATTTCAAGTTGTTTGGTTTCTAAATAGTAAACAATAAAGTAAGTTTATGCCCAAGAGTTGATTTTAAATTATAATTTTACATGACATAGTTTATATATATGTGTGTGTGTGAATAGCATATTCCAAGAACTGTTCTATAGTTGGCCTAAATTTAGTTTAGTAATTATCTAACTGTTAGTTAGCCAACTATTTAACAGTTTTCTTGAAATGACTCTAACAAACATTTCCAGATCATCAGAATTAGTATTCCTCGAGTGCATTACTTCTCTTGTTGGATAGATGTCTCGTTTGTTTGCTGTACTTATTCATAGTTCTGTGTGCCCATGCTATTTCTCCTATATAATTACCTGAAGGGTAAAGAGTGTTTGGTTTCTGCATTCTATTCTCTTTTTCTCTGACTGCTTCAGATTTGCTTTTTCTTGTGGTGAACTGTTCAGTTAGGGATCCCGGTGCTATGGCCTAGTACTTTTTAAAAATAGCAGACCTTTTTTCTTTTGAAAGATTTTGAGCCACTTGTAGAATCTCAGAAACATAACCTGTAGAGAAGTCATATGTACAATTCATCAGCATTTTTAGATAAAGTCGCATCTTTTGTCTGAACCATATGCATCTGTCTGTATGCTGTAGCCCAACTTCCATATATGGACGTACCAATACAAGGCAATTATGTTCTTACAGGTGGGAGCCATGAAAAAGACCTTGCAGAGATAAATATTACTGCCAGTTAGAATCACTAACATATTTTTAAAAGGTTTCACAATTACCATAGGTGGGGGCAACCTTGACATCTCTTACAACTTCATAGCCAACTTTGTTTTTGGGAAAGCACACTTTTACATATTTTTCACCACTTTTGGATATTTGAGGTTCTCGTTGGAGGTTTTCGTTGAAATAAAGTACTGCTAGGGCATGCCTGCCAAAAAAAAAAAATTCTCTTATTTTTGTTTTGTATCACAGCATGTAGAACTGACATGTCTAGGTGCTTTATAAGCTTTAGATATTATATCAATAGAAATATTGAAACATAAGAATTAATCAAATCTATAAATGACCAAATAATAATGATCAATACCAGAAAATTCCCATGCATCGAATAAAGCATTGTTTTCAACCATCCTTATAGGACTGAGAACTGAACTAAATTCACATAGTGCTTTACCTACAATATGTTCCCAACCAGGAAAAGCAAATCATTTTTGGATGCCAGTGGTTGAGCGTAGCATGAAAGCCTTCCAAACAGCTTGTTTGAGCCTCAGATGAAAGATTTCTAATATCATTTAAAAGCATCTTCTTGGATAATATGTTGCTCAACTTCTGGTAGGCTGCTGTTCCTGAGAAAACCAAAAAAAACCAAAAAAAAAAACAATCTTAAAATGTTTCCACCATTCATACAAGCAGCCCCTGGTTATTACATACATTTTTTTTTTTTTTTTTTTGTGGCATGCACTAAAAAGTCATTATACTCACTAGGCATATTTTTCTAAGCAACACATTGATTCTCTATATTGGGACCATTCTTATCAATACTTTTTCTGTTTTAGTACAGTGTGTACTAGGAATCTACAAATCACTGAAGTACTTTATAGTTACCTATCTTGATCCACTTTCTGGGTTTTAGTTTACCATGGCTGCAGTTCTTGAAAAGGGCATCTGGGTGTGCTTTATGCCTATTAGCAACATGACGTAGGAATGATGTCCATTTGGCTACAATCATAGAGCCAAACCCTGTTCTTGTTGAGGTTGCACGCCAATATAGATGTCTTCTTATTCCTTTTACCCATGAATTGATTATGTCACAGCCTTTTTCCCTTCCAACTTTGAGCAACTTTTTTGAGACTGATCGAGCAACATGCCAGATGTCATAAAAATGAGCTGTACCTGAACAAGAGGTGCGGATCCACTTTGCAATCCCTCTGTGGCGGCCAGAAATAAATACTGGTACTTTCAAGCCAATCTTTTTGAGGAACCCAAAGCTTCTCTTGCACCCCTCTAACTCAGTTTGCTGACTTCCCCCAGTTTCATTTGCCTGAAAAATGTAGAATGGACAGAAATCACATATATGCCATGCAAACATGATACAAGTATAGTAATAGCATTTGATTATGACCTCTAATATTCCATGCTGGTCAAACTGCATTTCAAGCCATAAATCTAATTGTGCACAAATTTCTTTATTGCAGCTAAACAGATAAATAAAATACCTGTACAATTTCAAAGTGAACAATTTTCATTATTGTAGTACACATCATGGTGTAGGCACCATATTTGGCTGAATGGCCCATCGAATCGAATCTGCCATCTCCCAACCATGTTGTATTTTTCATCTTCTTTAGTTGCTCTACTAGTTTGCACCTGTAGTCTTCCCAATGGCAAAGGACTGCTAAGAACAGGTAATCCCTTTGATGCCTAAAAAAGGCCCTTGCTGAGTGGACACACAAACCCAGATGCTTGAATATAAGCAGGGTTTTGTTTATTGAAGCTCCTGCCATTAAAATGCCAAAACTCAATAGTATGTTTCCAAATGGAATCCCATTGAGCAGAGGTTGAGATATCCATTCAAATGCATTATTGCATTTCGTACATTCTTGGGTTACGGTGACCATAGTTCCATACTTCTTAGCTTTAACAGATTGCTTAGTCTCTTTGCAGTTAAAGCAAAACATGGTGAAGAGACTAACAAGCTTCCAATAAAAAACAATAAATTTGGGTTGTAGTTCCTGTGGTTGGTCTGGATCTACTCTGCAGGAAAACAAAACAAAAATTGAATATATAGTAATATTGTAGGAGAGCCTGACTATATGTTAAAAGGTCAAAGAGCAATAAGACATCAGTATAAGAATGAATGCATCATAAGGCTCATTCACAGGCTTCCCGGATAGTGGTATTCATTTGCTATATCTGCCAGTGAAAAACAATTGGTACATTTTTGTTCTGCACCATGCTTACTGTATGGGGCAGATAGTAGCATTATTTTAATTACCTGATTTCATTGCCATTCAATTGATTCTCTTCATCCTCTTTACCCTCGTCCTCTGTGCTTTCCTCCACTGAAGCATTTGCCCAATCCTTATCTTTCTCATCCTCATCATCATTGTAGCTTTCTGGGTCAGTTGGTTCTTCGTGACAGTGCAGGGTTTCTTCTTCAGAGTAAGGTCTCTGTGGTTGTTTCTACAGATGATTCTTCTTCAGTTTCTACTTCAGTTTTGGTCTCAAGAGCTCTTTTGAAATACAAAACGATAACCACGATTAATATACAAATACTTTAATAAATATCCTTTCTGCATGTGTGGACTAATTAGAAACTGAGTGGACTAATAGTTTGAGCTACAATCGTGAGTGTTCATTCCAAGGGAAAAAGAAATAGCTTTAAGATCAATATGTCACATAAAGTTATTAAACGAATCACACCAGCCAAACACAGTAGAATCAAGGCATTGTATAAATCTCTGTAGGGTCCACTTTTGGGCGTCACTACTTACGCTTTTTAGTTCTTTGATCAAATGCCTTAGTTCTGCAACTTTTCGTTTCAACTTTATATTGGCTTTTCTGAGATTTCTCAGAAATCTCAGAAAAGCCAATATAAAGTTGAAACGAAAAGTTGCAGAACTAAGGCATTTGATCAAAGAACTAAAAAGCGTAAGTAGTGACGCCCAAAAGTGGACCCTACAGAGATTTATACAATGCCTTGATTCTACTGTGTTTGAATTTTGCGACCTTCTCAGGCATTCTTTACACGATCTGGGTGTGCTTGTTGTTGATGTACTTGTTGCTGGTGTACTTGTTGTTGGCATACTTGGAGAAATAACAAGGCTGTTTCTTGGTGTTTCTGGCGGGTGTGGCATCACTGTTGTTACGGTGGAGCTTGTAGGCGATGTAGCCATATCAACTGATATTTGATTTCCTTCCACACTCTCTGTCGTTTCTTCTGAGTATATTTCTTCCTCCACAACTTTTCTCCCTTTATTGACGGGATCATAAACGTCAAGACTTTTCAGTACATCTCGTTTTATCTAAAAAAAAAAACAATACACACTAGAATAAGCTTTTGACAACACTTCGGAGTACCTCCTTATGTGCAAAACTATCTTACATGTCTTTTCTCCCTTTGAGTTAAAATCGGAGTCGTTGGAGCTTTTGTCGTATCTCTCGTTGGCACTGAACCCTTGATTAACACTCGGCGCATGTTTTGTTCGCTCATGCTTTCAACGATAGTAAGATCTCGGGTAAAACATGAATCTTCGAAGTGTGCAGGGCACAAGCAAGCATGTTTATTCACGGGTTCCTTGAAGTCTTCTGGTCTATGTACTTGGACAAATTTCACCCATTTCGATCTTATTTCTGGATTAGAAGGGAACTGATGCATCGTTATACCAGGTGTGTATGAATTATTGCTACAACTCGTCTTATTTGGTGCTCCAGCGACACATCTTTTCCCTCCTTTACGTTTTCGACTAGAGTCCGCTATTGCTGTAGTGTTACACACAATGTGACGTCACGAGGTTAGTTATTTGGTGGTCTGGCCGAGCGAAGTGGCGGTAAAAAAAATTCAAGCGGCGACAGCGATTCAAATGAAAAAATTCAGTACTTATATTTACCGGATTGCTCCCAAATTCCTCAAGTATATTAAAGACGATATAAGCAACTAGAATCTGTCGAAAAAAAAACTTGTCATATGCACTTTAAGGGTTCAAAACGTCAAACCACCGATAAAAAAGGTTACTATATTTAGATGCGTGCCTTTCCGATAAAAGCACAGGGGGCCCATACAATCTGTTTGTGTAGCCGACCGTTGTTTTATAGTGAATGTACCAGATTTACCGTTTGCCTTACTTAGAGTGATATATTGCTGACTATGTACATAAATCATTGATAAATAAACGTTGAATTACGTTACCTGTGGTGCATAGTCGTCCTTTTGCCTCAAAAATGTTTTTTTTTTTAGCGATATTGAATAAGTCTGATTTCTTCGTTAATGTAATGCATTAAAGAAAGACAAGGGTGAAAGCCTTATTTTAAAAGGGTTCAAGCGCCCGAGCGATTTTGACCCCGAAAATCGCATCGCTCCGCTTTCAAACCTCGAGGCATTAAGGTGAAAAGATGCACGATTCTCCTCGTATCTTCCAATCGAAAATCCATCCAAATGGACCGGAGCTAGCCTTCGAAGAAAATAAAAATCCCACAGTATTTTAGCGTCTGGGATGCGTAGCAAGATTCTCATGTGCCAGCCAGAAACCGTCACGTTGATTACCAGTATTCATTGAACGACGTGAAAGGATGACTAATTCAAAATATCTCACGAGGGTGGGGAACCATTGGCGTTTAGTGACTCTTCAACTGTTTACCCACCAGACTCGGGTCGTGTGTCTTAACGCTCACCGGAAGCAACTTACATTTTCGCAGAAAATTTTTATCAGACGGTTAAAAAAATTCAAGCGGGTCAAGTAGTTTGGAGAGAAGAAAAGCCTAGAAGACTGACTGAGAGTTTGGTCAGACTTTTCGATAAGCTCTAAAGCTTTTGTGTGTCGACCAAAAGGGATAATTAGAAAAACATTCGAAAACTTAGTGAAGACAAAATCTAAAACAAACTGACCACAGCAGCAACCAACCTAAACGAGCGAGTTGAAATATCAATTCAAACAAACAAAGGGAGTTTCAAGTAAAATGCGGGGGAAAAAATCAGCTAATCCAGATGTTTTAGTTTTACGTTCAAAACTTTTGAACGCCAACGGCAAGAATCACACCTTGTGTTGCTTCCCGTAGATTTCATACCTAGCCCCTCTCTATATTTGAAAGAGACTTCACAAGTAATTTGCATTCCTTGTCCTATCTTCGAAAACTTTTACATGTTCTTCTCTGTCGCCACTCAGACGAAAATAAGTTCAAATTCTCTTGAATTACTCTGATGAAACGTCGACTTTCTTTAGGTGGTGGATGTTTTTGACTTCTCCCAAGAGTATACCTCGAAGACTTTAGAAATTCTGATCGATACTTAAAACATACTAGTCGCTCAACGTGTCCTTATCAATATATTGATAAAATATATTTCCATGTTTTCTTTGAGGTCAATAAGTGCAATATCAAGAAGGCTCGTAGAGTTTACTTCCTTTTTTTCATCTTGAAAATTGCGCACGGCTCAAGTCTACAAAGAACGTAGAATAAGAACATTTAAGATACCAAGACACAAACGAGGTGATTGGTTTTTAACCTCCTTTGAGAGAAATATCTTCATAACGAAACGCGCCACGCTATTTTTGTTCCAAAGTAAACAAAAGAGGATTAAACTCAGTATCCAAGGAACTACGCACCTACCCCTCCCCTCCCCTCCCCTCCCCTCCCTTTACCCAACGACCGTCAATTGGTAACCGGTTAGGGTTATTATTGGGTTAAGGGAGGGGTAGCTGCGCAGTTACTTTGACACTGACATTGGTCTACTACGAAAGAAAAAAAGGGAGAGCAAGTTCAAAGTCACCGCTTGTTAAATTGTTATGGAAACCGCTTTTTGATGTCTCTCTTTTTAAACTCTGTACATTGATCAACGTTTTACAGGTTTTCATAAATGTTTTCTTAAAAGAATCACCCGTTGTAGTATGATAGAATTCCAAAGGAAAAAAGGTGTAAACTGCAACTGGCCACCCGTATTCGTAAATTGACGTTCAAAACGTATTTGAGCAAATCCTTGATTTTCTTTTTTCATTTCAGACAAAAACTTTCCAGCGAGTTTTTGTTGAGACATTTAAAACCTTTCGCTCCCATGATTGACCAAGACAGAATTTCTCCTCGCAGTATCAGTACAATATTAAGTAAACAGGTGCTGAGAATAAAGAAAGATATCAGTTATTCCAGGGATTATCAGTTGATCCAATAACAAATTCGCTAACTAACATCATAAGAAGAATGTAGGGCAGACAGTATGCAGAATTATTAATCATTTTATTTCATTTTTTTCCTTCTACTGACCATTCTTTGGACTAGGAAAAGAAAAATTGAGAGTAAAAAGACTTAAGTGCCACGAAGATTAAGATTAAGGTCAACGACTTGTGTTAACCGTGTCTCGAAAAAACCTGGACAATGAGAGTATCATCATAAACTAACCTGTATTTGCCTCGTCTGTTTCCTTGGACTTTCGTCTCGTTTTTAATCCACCGCCATCCTTCTTGGTGTGATTACCTTAAATTTGATATAGAAACAATTTTAATGACGATTAACAACCGGTAAAACATCAGGATAGAGTAGACTTAGCGTTTCACCACAGAGTTTTTTTTTTATGTTTAAGGTTAAGTTTCATGCATCCTCGGAGACCCAGGGGTTGTGGGTCGATTTCAAGTTAGGGCGTGAAGAGCCCCTGGGGACATTGTCTTACAAGACCAGTTCCAAACGGTCGCAGTCGTTCTGCCATCTGATTGGTGCCAGAAAATCTTTGTGTTTTTCTTCCCAATCAGAGTGAAGTGTGCTTGAGAGTCCTTTCGTGTGTTTTAACACGGACATATACTAGTAGCTCAGTTGCTCACTATGTTTGTTTGGACCGTGTGACGGAGATTTGCTTGAGGTGAAAAGTTTCAGTCTTGTAAGAGAAATCGATCAGATTGTCCGCGAAAATCTTACCGGAAATTATACTGAACACTTTCGCAGGTATCACTAGAGAACGTGTTTTAAAAAAGTTTGCGAGGTTTGTATACAACACGATGGTTGCAGTCATTGATATGTCGCTTTAAACGTTAAACGAGATTTAAGCTTAAATCTTTCTAGATTTTTTGCATAATTTGCTGTGACTGAAACTTTGCCAATCCCGTGAAGTTATTTCGTCGCACGGGCCACGCAGGTATGTCGAGCAACTGGCGCTTTCGCCTATGTAGCTTTCTGCTTTCTGTGCGCGCCAAAATCTAATCTTAGTAGTAAAGTCGTTCACAATACGGCCAAGGTTGCAGAGAAAGTTAAGTTCGTGGACGACCTCCAGCAAGTGCTAAGAGAAAGCTTAGCTGTATTTCCGGTTAGCTAATTAAAATCTGAACAAAAACTGATCAACGAGAACATCGTGAGAAGGAGAGATGTTTTCGGGCAGTTACCGAAGGGGTTTGGAAAGAGGTTAATCTTTCAACTGCTGTCTAGAGTGTTGAAATTCTTGAGCTAGGAAGGCCACGGATTCTCTTCTAGTCCCTTGATCATTGTCATTTCACCTGTTCCGTCGATTGTTGAAGACCAAGTTAAATACCTTTGATCATTGGGAATCGATCCGATGCTGTTTTCAATGGGAAAAAAAAATTAAAGACGAAGAAATATTGGATGGAAAGGACGGGTTTGCTTTATTGCAAATGTCAGCTTAGTAGTACAGGGTCATCTACCCACATCTAATAAGCAAAAGTTTCCACGCTTAGCTTTTCTTTTTTTTCAAGCGAAAATGAGATTAGATTTTGGCACGCACAGAAAGTTGCGCAAGTACCAGTTGCTCGACATACCTTCGTTGCCCGTGCGACGAAATAACTTCACGGGTTGGCAAAGTTTCAGTCACAGCAAATTATGCAAAAAATCCAGAAAGATTTAAGTTTCAATCTCGTTTAACGTTTAAAGCGACATATCAATGACTGCAACCATCGTGTTGTATACAAACCTCGCAAACTTTTTTAAAACACGTTCTCTGGTGATACCTGCGAAAGTATTCAGTATAATTTCCGGTAAGATTTTCGCGGACAATCTGATCGATTTCTCTTACACTGTGTGCTAAGACTGAAACTTTTCACCTCAAACAAATCTCCGTCGCACGGTCCAAACAAACATAGTTAGCAACTGAGCTACTAGTATATGTCCGTGTTAAAACACACGAAAGGACTCTCAAGCACACTTCACTCTGATTGGGAAGAAAAACACAAAGATTTTCTGGCACCAATCAGATGGCAGAACGACTGCAACCGTTTGGAACTAGTCTTGTAAGACAATGTCCTCAGGGGCTCTTCACGCCCTAACTTGAAACCGACTCAGCCCCTGGGTCTCCGAGGATGAGTTTCATGCAGCGGTAGGCAGACTCTGGGAAAAACTCGAACTTTATTAAATGTTTTTTTTTTTTGTGGGGGGGGGGGGGGAGGAGTGGGATAATCATTCCTTTAATATATATATATATATATATATATTTTTTTTTTTTTTTTTTGCTTTAAGACTCATTAGATAAGTATTAAGGTACCCACAGTACTGGGAATTTTGTGTAAGATATAAATAGAGGAGTTATTGGTGCGATACTATTTTTACCCCGTAATTTTTGTAACGATCACTAAACTCAAAAATATTCAGATGCACTCCCCCAGAAATACTATCTCCTTTTCTTAATAAGTAATAACTTATACCGTTCTTAGGAAACATTTTTTCACATGTCGCGATGCGTTCACAAACTTAAAATTTCAAGATATAATAGAAAAAAGGAAAAAAATTCCTGTCGAATCAAATAACGATATCTGTTAAAATCAAAATGCGCCTCTCTCGCGCTTCCTGGGAATACCTAATTACAATTGATAAAATACAAAATAAATCGCTGGTAAACTGGTTGAAATGAATCGATTTATACATATAACTTTCAAAAGCGATTTAAACGTAGGTAGAGTTGATGCTTTCCTAACAATTGCTGGAAGGCTCGGTGCAGCACTGGAAAAAGCTCGATTACCATATGATTATGTTTGTTCGTTTTGGTCTCCATCCAGTTGTTTACTGATATCAATGGATTTCCGATGTCTTCTCAAATAACCTTTTAGCAATAGTTTTATACGTTATTCTAAAAATGTATTCTCCCAGGATTAAGATGACACGCATAAGTAATTCAACTATAAAAGCTTTGAAGTCAGTTCTGAGTGTCGCTAGTTCGGTATTGTTTGTAATGGATGAGGAGAAGAGCCCGACGCTCTCAAAACACACAATATTGTAAGTAAATTATAATGAAGAGCAGAAGAAAGAAGCTAAATCCCCTACATGAGTTAAAAAAAAGACTGAACTTCTGTCTACCCATGGTTTGAATCTGTTGACTTGTTATATCTTGTTACAACCTGCGTGCAAGGACCGTTGTCGAGAATCGACACCAAATGTTTTGACTTCTACCGTCGGATGTTCCAACTGTCTGGGACATGCAATACGAAGAGTTTTCCGATCAAAAGGAACAATTTAAAGATTTAAACCAGGTTTAAAAACGTAGTTTTGACTTCCACGTGTAAAGACCCTGACACAAGTAAAATGAATACTTAATGAACACAATTATATTTGCAATTCAATTCGAATCCTCCGCGTGCCTCACAATCAGTATTCAAAATCACACGGGGGAGGGGGGCTGGGTAGGATTTTTTACTTCTGGTGAGAATACTTTTTTCCTAGAGTTCAAAAAAAAAAAGTTGTAATAACGATAACGGTAAAAATAATGAACCAGACATTAATTGAGGATTACTTAATAACAAATTAGAGAGCGTTTTTGTTCATCAACACCAAGGATATGAAATATTTTCATTTACCGCAGATGTAAATCAAGTTTTCCTTCAACTGTACAACGGCAAGTTAACTCATCACTGGAAGATTTTTTTTCCATCTTCCCTGAGCTTTTGCAAACCTGAAATCGTTACGGCATCTAAAAGGAAAAATTTCAAACATAGGTTGAAAAGAAAACCATTCTTGAAGACATTTGGAAGAACATTGGGTATTTTGTTAATGTTGTGCGTGCTACCATTTCTTTAATATCCCTAAAATTTCAAATAATAAAACATTTACCGCGAGGTACGTGTCGAACGGTTTATATTGAAAATATAACTAAAATTATTCAACCTCGTTGTTTCCAATCCACAGTAATTTCTTTCATCAGTGGCTACTCCCCCAGTATTCATCACGCGTTATTTTTTTCCCTTTTTGTTTGATTCCTACGTACGTAAGGATTTCGCACTACAATTGTTTTCTAGTGTCGCTAAGAATCGACTGTTACGTTGGTGTCGCAAGAAACTATTTGTTCTCTGGTTTAAGTGACTGTTATGTGTGTATCTCGCGCACTATTTGCTCCCTTGTTTGTTTGACTGTTACGTTAGAATTTCATACACTATTTGTTCCCTGGGTTGCTTGACTGTTACGTTAGTATCTCGTGCACTATTTGTTCTCTGGTTTGTGTGACGGTTGCGTTACTATCACGCGCACTATTTGTTCTCTGATTTGTTTGACTGTTACGTTAGCATCTCGCACACTATCTGTTCTCTGGCTTGTTTGGCTCTTATGTTAGCATCTCGTGCATTTCTGTTCGCTGGTTTGTATGACTTTTACGTTAGCATCTCGCACCCTTTTTGTTCTCTGGTTTGTTTGTCTGTTAGGTTAGTATCTCGCGCTCTATTTGTTCTCTGCTGTGTCTGAATGTAATGTTAGTTTACTACATCGTTCGCAACGCCGGTAGGAAAGATGAAGTGAATCCTGTGTTCTGATTGGCTACCCGAGCGGGCAAGATGGGCCCATCTTTCCCACTCGGGATTGCCCGCATTGATCCTGCCTATGAAAAAATTAGAATTAGAGTAAAGTCGCAATTCTTGGACAATTTCGGCGATGGAAGCGCAAAAAGTGACAGAAGATAGTCCAAAGAAAGAAAGCAGAAACGACTCTCGTGAATTTGTTGTGCTACAAACACAGTTGGCTTTCTTTCCCGGCTGTCGAATTAAACAAGTCAATCTTAATTCTAACCAAAGCGAAATCTTCTCGCAATATTCAATCAATTCAAACATCAGCACTTTTTCTAAGACTGCCGAGAAACTTTGTAGATAGAGCAACAGGTTTTGCCAAAGACAAATGTCCAATTGCATATTGCTAAGTAACATTGTTCGAGAGACCTCATTAATATTTTAAAACCTCGCGTGGCTCACTTTCACTTCTCCGTTACATCACCTCGAAAACGTCTTCATTAATAAGTAAATAAGTCATTAACGTGGCAGATTAATCCGACGATAACTCTCGAAAGCACTTACGGCAAACAAGACCATTATTCCCTGTCCAAAAGTTAGAGTGTATTTGTTTTCGAACTGCCATCACTTTCTAATTCCGTTTTCAAACAAGATATGCGGCTTCCTACGACTAACAGTTAGTATAGGGCTTTACAAACAAAAAGCAAGAAAGTTTACCATATACTTCCGGTTTCTTGCTGTTACTCCGTTTTAAAGTTGTATTTAAATCAGAAAGGAATTGTTGAAGCGTTTTAAAAATATTTCAAATGAGATCGCGCAAAGATAAAGATGAAGGTCACGCTGTGGATCGAAGTCGGTTCGAAAGTCTTTGCAGTATTATATTCAGAAATCCAGAATAACTATGCTTTTTTAAAATTCCCTTTATTTCAATCAAGCAATCCTAGAAAATTCTACTGCTGTTAGTCAACATTTTTCAGTCTTTAGCACTCTCCGTAGTGACCGACCGAGGCCAACTTGAGTGCGATATTTTCCTCTTTCTGAACCAGGGCATGTTCCTCAGTGTAACCATGATAGTGTGTCGAATGTGCCTCATCTTCCAGCAGTAAATTACAGGGTTCAGAGATGAATTCAAAAATACAAAAGTATAAGAGAAAAGGTACAAGCTCTTTGCAGTGTTACTTGTCACGGTTGGGTCAGCGACTGCCAAACACACCAAGTAAGGCAGATAGCAAGCAACAAAAATGAGATACACGTAGAATATGCCGACTGCAGACTTAAGGACGCTTACCGTGTTTGCTATCTCACCGCTGTGTTCCACCTGCTGTATCTGCATGGACTGAATCTCTTTCTTGTGGTATCTCACCGTCAAGTAAATTTTAACGTAGACTGTTGTTGTGACGAGAAAGAACAACAACCCAAAAATGATCAAAAATATCGAGTGCACTAGCGATGGAACCCAGAGGATCAAAGATGCGAAAAACACGCTTAGCAGCCATACTGAGATTACCACTACAACAACACACTTGTGAGTCACAAGTTCCTGGTATCTGAGATGAAGATGAATAGCTAAGAACCTGTCTACACTTACAGCAACAACACCCAAGAACGAAGCCATAGAAAACAAACCCAGTATGATTCCAAACATATTGAACGTGTTGCAGCTGGGGATCTCTTTCAGTAGGTTCTTGATCAAGAGTGAAGTGTAAAATGGTTGAACAAGACAACCAACTCCAATATCAGAAACGGCTAGACTCAAAAGCAATGTTTTCAGAGTCTTTGGCAACGATGAAGTTTTTCGAATCGCGTAGATGGTTACAATGTTAAGCGTGATGGCGGAATGCGACAGCAAACCATTTAAAATACTGTTTGAGATGTATGTAAAATATAGATGGTCTACTTCGCTAGTAATGGCGTAATGATGCATTAAAACTTCGCACGTCGAGTTCTGTGAGTCATTCATGATATGGACATCGGCTCTTTGACGAATAACTGAATGATAGTTGGATACTTTCCTTACAGGGCTCAGAGCAGATAGAAATCGTAGATTAACTGCGGGACTCGCTCTTTGAAATAATCAAAAATGTCTTTTTTTTTTAGAGACAACAGTGTTCATTTAAAATTGAAAATAGCTCATTTTGTGACGTGTATGAATAATTATAGCCCAAGCCTACTGAAGGTTCAATACAGTCGAGCCGCCACTGAATAAAAAGGTTTCTATATTAAGGTGCGAGTGTCTTTCCGATAAAATCTTTGCAACGTAAAGACAATTACACACCCGTAATACAAATCATAATTTTGGTGGCCGTTTTGATACGACGGAAAATTCTGATAACACGGTTAAAAAAATTCTGGCGGGTCACGTAGTTTGGAGCGAAGAAAAGTCCAGAAGATGAACTGAGCCTTTGGACAGACTTTCCGATAAGCTCTGAAGCTTTGGTGTGTCGACCGGAAGAGACAATTAGAAAATTATTTTCAAACTTAATGACAACAAAATCTAAACAAACTGACCACAGCAGCATTATCAACCAACCCAAACGACCGACATGAAATATCAATTAAATTAAGAGCTAGAGTTTCAAGTAAAAAGTTCTCAGAAGTTTTACTTCGTAGATTATTAATGTCACCCCAGGGCATTTCATAAGTGAATCGTAATGACCATACTATAAGAACACTCTAAAATTCAAAGTAGCAGTAAATTAAAATGACATTTGAGACGAGGGGTGGCTTTCTCGTAGCGTGTTTCCTGTTTTGAGTAAATGGCACTTGAGAATCCATTATTAAGATAACATCAGCACGAATCCGTGGGTAATCAAGCATAACACATTAAATAACCAAAACGTCGGCATTTTTTTGTTGAATAAGAGCGAGGGTTTCGAACTTCAAACATCTATAAATAAGGTTTAAAAATATCTCATACAAAAAGGCAAGTAAACAGTCAAATCGAAAAATTTTGATGAGACTGAAGTGAAAAGTTTAGATTCCTTTTAGAAAACAAAATGAACAGTTGAACTGAATTACTTATCGAACTATTCCGCGGGCTGAAGACCAATACTTTTTATTACATAAAAAGGAAATAAAAGTCATAACAATTACTTAGCGGCGTCATCGGTTATTCCGGGAGCCGTTTGTTTTCAAATTTGACTGGCCCTGGCTTGTTTGAAAGTAAAGTCTGAAAACAGGAAAAACACCAAAAAGAGGAAAATTTGGATTTAATTAAAGCTTAACTGCGTGCAGTTTCCGACCAGTATTACACTGTGGTTGTGGAAATGTCTGGAGACGGTTCCTGCAGTCGTCCATCAGAGTAAATATTAACTTTGAATCTTAATAAGCCTGAAGTTGAAGTGAGTGCCCATCAGAAACCGACCGAAGGATAAGTGCACGAATTGCTGAAAGTTCAAATTAATTGGACGTCTACCTACAATTAGAGCAGTTTTAAACTGAGAGTGGAAAGTAATTCCATATTGCATTGGTCTCTCTTCGCTTCGTTCTGTGATTGGTCCAGTGAGAAAACTCGCACCACAATCTCAACCAATCAGATACCAAACTATACCCAACTGGCTAACCAACGACAGCTTGGTCACCCGCGTTTACCAAGCTTCAGGCAGTTTATTCGTTTACTATTTGAGTCTTCATTGGCTCCCTTTGACCTTGTTCTGATTGGCCTTTGTAATTACCTAAATGATCAGCTACGAAGGAAACTAGATATCCTTCAGTGTTGCACGCCTCACACTGTCTGAGTGTGACCATGAATGCTTTCTAAAAGACGCTAACATTTTGACATCAGCAGAGCTTGGCTATCCCGATCATTCAACTCACTCGACCTAAAGAAGCCATTGACCCGCTTCAGAAAGATGGCATGGTTTAAGGGATTCCCTCCGAGTGTGGCAATGTTCACATCGGCACGACTAGCAGAACTATGTAGGAGAGCATGATAACGAAGTGAAAGCCGATATTCCATGTTCTTTTCCTTAGGAGAGAACTCCAAGTATCGTATCTTTTTAAAACATTTCATCAGTAACAGAATTTTGCAACTCAAATAGTTTTGCGCAAAAACTTCAAAACACATGTGAAGTTAGTTTTTAATAGAACTAATTGTCTTGTAACTATCTTTTAAATACTAACAAGAACAGATTATTATACCTGAAAGTTAGAAAACCGGTGAACGAGCACTGGTACAAAGGCTCCATCATGACAAATCCTGACTGGTGCTGATGCGCAAGATGGGGGAGTGGGGAGAGCATCATTGCATAACGTCAGTTCCTTTTCCAATCGGTAGTCTCCTACGAACAGACAATAAACTTATGAATTCACTAATTTCCTTTTCATTCGCAGTTCAGGATGACAGTCAATTATGTTGTCTGCTGTCCTGGGTAAACCGTTTAGTTTGGGGGTAAAATAAATGGTTTAATAACGTTTTCCTTTTCAGATGGAAAAAGAGGAGGGAATTTGTCGAAAAGGACCATTACGTTTACATATTTTACAAGAAATCCAATTAAAATGCTAAAGAAAGGAAGCCTCTTAAGCAGCCTGACAATACCTTTCAAAAATCTATTGCCGTCAACTTAAGTAAACAAAGAAGTTTTCATTATCAGCGATAATGTCATTTTACACCTTTACTTGGATATAAGTTATTTCATCTTCTCAAAACTTTACATAAAGTCGCACTTCTTTATTAATGAAGTATCTGGGTTTATCGCTGTCAATGTCAGAAAAAAGAATTGTGGTTTCTTTGAACTTCTGAAATTAAGTCGAAGGTGAAACTTTCCTTCTGTGCTCTAGGTCTCATCAGTAAGATTCAAGTAACGAGGCAGTGTACTTAACACTACTAGCGCTCTTTAAGCAAAAACTGGAGCAACCAGCTCAGTTTCTGAAACCAGTGTTCATTTACAAAAAAAAAATTATAACAACAAAAATTTAAGATAAATCGCTTATTCATTCAGCGTCTGTTGGATCAATTCACTCATTGCTCTTCGAGCGATAAAAACCAGCCTCACTGGTTAATAAGCTGTAAATTTTCATCGCTGCTTGCTTCACTATTAATGTTCTATTTACATCCTGCCAAATTCAAAACTCGACCTCGTAATGAGATTAAAAAATGTTATTGCGGTCCTATATTATTTCGATTTCTGACTTCCTTTAATATCATGCAGTCTTTACAAATCCCACAGCAAGTTCAATCGTGAACATACAGCTACACGGAAGGGCAAGTTTTAGAATCAACGTGATGAGTAATTTCTCCGCAACGGCAGGTTCCGTATTACGTCCATGAGTGCGTGCCGAATGTGTCTCATCTTCCAGCAGTAAATTGCAGGGTTCAGAGATGAGTTGAGATACAGCAGAGTCAGTGAGAAGAGAAAGAGTTTCTTTAAAGCGATGCTTTCATTGTTTACTCTAACGGCCGCAAGGCAGATAAAAAGAGGCAAATAACAAACCAAAAACACAAAATACAAGTAAAATGTACCGGTTGCAGAATTGACGGGGCGAGTAAAATTTGCCATTGAGCCACTTTGTTGTGCTTGGTGTATCTGCAGAGACTGAATCTCATTTTTGTGTCGTCGTGCAACTAAATAAACCCTGATGTATGCAAATGTTGCAAGGAGAAGACAAAAGGCTCCACCTATGATACGAAAGAGCCTTCTGCTTTGATGCAGATTCCACAATGTGAGGACAAAACAAACTGCACTAAACACCCAAATGGATACAACCACATCAACAACACGCTTGAGAGTCACAAGTTCTTTGTATCTGAGATGAAGATGTATAGCTAGGAACCTGTCCACACTTACAGCCAGAACACCCAGGAAAGAAGTTATCGAGAAAAAAACCCCGCACATTTGAAAAATCATTATAGTGATACAGCTAGTATCATTCTGTTGCAACCACTTGATCAGAAGCGAGATGTAAATTGGTTGAACAACCAAACCAACACCAACATCAGAAACGGCAAGACTCAGAAGAAACGTTTTTAGCGTCTGTGGTAACGACGAACATTTTCGTATCGCGTAGATCGTTAACATGTTCGACACAATGGCGTTTTGAGCGAGAAAAATGTTGAAGACACAATTGCAGATGTACGTGAAACGCAAATCTTGAAAGTCCGAGAACGAGGGATAATGCTGAAGCAACTCATCGCAAAACAGTTCGTCCATGCCAACGACGCGATGTGTAAGCAAAATAGTCTCTCCTATCGGTTCTACCGAATCACTCGACGGCCACCCTGCCAGATATTTTTCTTTTATAAACTGTCGCTATGGTCACCGTTGAAGAAAGTGTTGAGGTATACTCAAAGGAGAACTCACTTTTCAGATATTCTATTTAGAAATGTCACTGCTGAGGTCCGCTAACAAATTCAGACGAGTTTTCTTAATTGCAAATTTCCAGCTGAAGAAAAGGCGGACGTAAGTAGTAGATTATTTTCTGACATAGGTGTCCTATAGAATTACGGAAGAAGAAAATTAAATAATTGCTCGGCCATTTATCAAATAAGTCTGGAAATAATGCCATGATTAGTCGCTCTACCCTGCAAAGTGCTGTAGATTTAAAATAAAGAAGTACCTGCATGTTTGAAATCAGTAGGAATTCCTGTCCTGAAAATCCAGATGTTTTTCTTTATCAGGTGTTTGTTTAACACCGTCAAGTATCGTGGGAATAAATTTAAATTATGGGTATGTTAAAACATACTCTCTTATTTTTAAATCTAATCCGTAATGAATTGGATCAGTAGTGAAGGCCCGATTGACAAAGGATTGTAGTTACAAAACTAACAAAACATTGCCTTATCTTCTATTCGATACCAGTTAAACATCTACCTTATTCTGATGTTATTAAAATACAGAACACATTTTCACTGCGGTCAACTGATATGGCGAAAAATATCGAAGACTTTCTGGCTTTGAGCTGACAAATCAATAATGCATCATTGGAGAAGGTCATAATTACCATAAATTTCGTGTTCAAGCTATGCTCAACCTCGTGTTATCATGTTAAAAAGTCATGAGTCACAGGAGTGGTACCTAATTTCCAAAGCTTAGGGTTTTTGTTAGGAATTTCCTGCAGAAACCAATCTAGTTGATTAAAAATGCCTTTCGAGAGAATTTTTGCTAATGATATGTTTAGTTACGTATGATGCACTATCCTCGCAGTAGATAGCGCTATTTAAGCAATAGCGAAAACCAGACCTGAAAAAAATCAGGCCTGTACGGGATTCGAACCACTGACCTCTGCGATATTACTGCAGCGCTCTCACCAATTGAGCTAACAAGCCAACTGGGAGCAGGCCGTTAAGTTGATTCGTAATAAACCCGTGAAAGTAATAAATCTGTACCATGAAATATATGAAGTCAGTGGTTCGAATCCCGTACAGGCCTGATTTTTTTCAGCTCTGATTTTCGCTATTGCTTAAATAGCGCTCTCTACTGCGAGGATCGTGCATCATACGTATCTAATACCGCAGTTCAAAATATATGAACTTCATATATTTCATTGTACTGATATGTTTAGTTTTTAATGTATTTTAACAACTCTTGACAGGTGTCTTTTGACCGTCACGTGATTTACAAGGCACGACGGCATAGGTCCACCCTTACTACCCCAACTTTCTTTCCGCATTCGCGAGTTGCCAAGACAACGAAAAATCAAGAAATATTGACAGAAAAACAAATAAAAACTGTTCACCCATTCGATAACTGTGAATAAAACAAAAAGCGAAGGGTCCAATAAGGCTGCTCATTGTCTGATGTAAAATGCAAAAATAAATAAATAAATAAATGAAGAGACACCAAACTGGTATTTCTCTTCAAGATATCAGAAGTAAAACTAGGTTATACTTTCACAGAAGTAAAACTCCGTTATACTTTCACAGTCATAGAAAAAGAGCATTCCGATTGAGTCTCTTTGAGTGACTTGAAAAAACAGCAAAATCGCAAAAAGTGCGGTAAAGCGAAAAAAAGTAAGACAAAATTTCTTTAATTTTGTTTTTACACCCCTTTTATTAGGAGGCACATCAAAACACATTGCAAATACTAATTAAACTTTAGATTGAAAATCCAGATATCACTACTGGCAGTTCGTACAGAGAACATTTCTAGTGATCCTTGATAAACAGATTTCCTCCAGCATCAAAACTTTCTAAGTGATTGACTAGTCCTAAGATTAGTGTGATAGGCGATTTCTGTCCCCAGATCAGTACTCTTCGGCAGGAAAGCGAAAACAAGGAAGTCAAAATTTCTTTAGTTTTGCATTTGATTGGTTTAACACCTCGTTCATTAGTGGGAAAATCAAAATATCATTTCAAATATTAATCTTTTGGTTCAAAGTCCAGATATCACTTACTAGCAGTCCGTACAGAGAACATTTCTGGCGATCCTTGATAAACAAATTTCCTCTGAAATCAAAACTTTCGAACTAATTGACTGGTCCTAAGATTAGTGTGATACGCGGTTTCTATGCCCAGACATCTTCATCGGGAAAGCGAAAATAAGTGAGTCAAAATTTCTTTGGTTTTGCATTTGATTGGTTTTACACCCTGTTTATTAGCGGGTAAATCAAAATGTTATTGCAAATACTAAACTTTTATCACGAAACCCGCGTGTCTCTACTGAAACGGGACCGAAGCTCTGCGTGTCGTCGCACTAGTTTGCTAACGAGATTGACGGGAGATAAAATAATAACTGCTAATTTGGGGAAAGTTGGCCACAATAGTGACGCTTTTATTTTACTCGACATCATGATCAAGAACATTGAAATAATAACCATCGCGCAATTTCTTAAGCAAAGGTGGGGTTAAATATCGGCAAAGAGCCAAATACGTATAAAAAAAGCAACGAAAGCCTCAAAAGAAGGCCGGAGCATGGGGAGGGGGCGGGAAAATTTTTCTACAGTACCGAAAATTTTTTTGTTCGGATGTTAACAGGAGTGGAATGAAGGCATCTGATTGGTTTTACACTCCGTTTATTCGCGGGCAAATCAAAATATCATTGCAAATACTAAACTTTTGGTTCAAAGTCCAGATATACTTACTTGCAGTCCCGCCGTACAGAGAAAATTTCTAGCGGTCCTTGATAATCATCAAAACTTTCGAAACTTATTCAGGACTGGTCCTAAGATTAGTGTAATGCACGGTTTCTTTGCCAAGACATTTTCTGTAGTAAGTCCATGACAGCACATCGAATGTGTTTCATCTTTAAGCAGTAAATCACAGGGTTCAGAGATGAATTTAGAAATACGAAAGTATAAGAGAAAAGATAAACTCTCTTCAGAACGTTACTATTGGTTGTGGTCATCTCGGCGAAGGCAAAATAAACAATAATAGGCGAATAGCAAGCCAAAAATACGAGATACACGTAGAATATGCCGACTGCTGATTTAACAACGGCAACAACACTTGCCATTTCACCTGTGTTTTTGTCTTGTTGCTGTCCTTTTAACGCCTGAACGTTCTTCTTATGGAGTCGAACAGTTAAATAAATTCTGATGTAAACCAGTGCCGCAATAATAACAGACAAAATAGCAATAACTATATAACTTAAATTTTGAATAAAGGATGAGACCCAAAGGTGCATCGAAGAACCAAATGCGCTAAGCAGCCATATTGAGACTACCAAACTAGCAACACGTTTGTGTGTCACAAGTTCCTGGTATCTGAGATGAAGGTGAACGGCCAAGAACCTGTCTACACTTACAGCCACGATACCGAAGAAGGAAGCAATAGAAAAAAACCCACAAATGATTCCAAACACGTTAAATATGTTACAGCTGGGAAAGTTTCCCTGCAAGCACTTGATCAACAGTGACGAGTAAAATGGCTGAACAAGCAAACCAACACCAATATCAGAAACAGCTAGGCTCAATAGTAGTGTCTTCAAATTCTTCAGAGTCTTTGGCAACGAGGACGTTTTTTGCATCACGTAGATTGTCACAGTATTCAGCAAAATGGCGCTAAGTGACAGGAAAATGTTCAAAACACAATTAAAGATGTAAGCGAAACGAAGAACTTCGATTTCGGTGGTGACAGCAACTAAATACATCCAAACTTCGCAGTGTGAATCATTCATGATGTGAGCTTGCGGAGGCAGCAGTTACTAAGCAAGGACAATCCTTGTCGTGGAGGACGGGCGGGTGAAAAACACAGATGCACTCGTCCAAACACTAAATACGAAATATTCCGCTTGAAAATGAAAGATTCTTGATTTGAGTTGGCAGTGAGAAGCTTGTGTCAATACACTCCAATTTCGATCTATCAAATTTCTCCTTCACCAAGCTTTCGGTCCTATAAACAATTTGAATAAAAGGATCATGTCTCAAATGTTATTGAAGAGGTTTTCAGATTACGTAAAGACCACGTGCAACACAACTTTCGGCCTCAAATCAACTTCTTACTTGCTGCTAAGGCTTGGAATGCATTACCTGATAAGCTAAGATTAATGGCTGAATTTGGCCCTTTCAATGATGAGATAAGAAATTTAAGTAATTTGTAATTTTATATCACCATCATTTATATCATCATTTATATTTAGGCTTATATAATTTTTAAACTCTGTAATTTATATTAATACGTTTTTCTCGGTATATTAGCATCTCTATTGCTAGAGGCCTAACAAGCCTCATTTTCATCCGAGTTTAAATAAAGTCATCATCAGCAACAACGGTCTTGAACTACTGAAGACATACTTTACAGGGGTTCTTTAGCTACAAAACAGTCAAAACTGTAAATGTTTTCAGTTTCAAGGGGAGACTACTTATCATGAGATCTCAGGAGATAGTTTCAAGAAAATTTCCAAGAAAAACCAAACTGAAAACTGAAGCCATTGGCATCATTTTACTGTTGCGACGTTCAGTACAATTATTGTCAGTCTGTCTGTATCCCGCTTGTGATTAAAACTCTCCATCTTCATATCCTCTCACATGAGAGTCAATCCACGCGATGTAAGGGCCGCCTGCGCACTTCCTCAGGATAGCTAGTGCCAAATCCCTCTCGCAGGGAGCAGGGCTAGTCCATTACCTATGACGCGTTGGTCAAACTTATAAGGAGCGGCGAGATTTCTTAACTCGAAACAGCAAAAGAATAATAGTTTTGTTTTTGTTTCTTTGTACAGTGGAAGTTTAATTTAGTTTATTCTTGAAATCTTGTCTTCGGAACTCACTCTTCCAGTTTCGCAAGTTTGAAAGGCAAAATTGCGATTGAAAGTGACCAGTATTTATCTGCATCTAGTCTAGTTTTTAGTTCTTATTAACCGAGCGGGAGGTCTGTATGGGAGAATCTTGACCGAGGTCGCCAGTATAGACCGAACGCAGTGAGGTCTGTACCAGCGACCGAGGTCAAGATTCTCCCATACAGACCGACCTAGCTCGGTTAATAAGATGTTTATAGTATATGGCTGTGTCTTATATGCCAATTATTTATATTCTTTGTACCTTTTTTTTCTAGACCGGTCTCGGATGCCGGTCTAGATGGGAAAGTCTAGATCGCTTTCAATATTGATTTCAGCCAATTAGATTCGTGAATTCGGTAGTTCCCAGTCCTTGTGAGACACAGCCATATAATAAACATTGTTATTGCCCCAATATGTCGACAAAAACATAGCTAATCTCTTCTGAAATTGAGTAGAAAACCTACAGAGTAAGTCCAAGAGGCTGACATAAACTGTATCTACGAGATATTGTACCTGCAAACAACTGAAACGCCAGTTCGACAGTTAGGAAATTCTTTTGGTATCTATTTGAGCACACTGGACAGTGGTCATAACTGTTTGGATATATAGTGTAACAGTCATAAGGTGGCTTAATATGTTCTAATCACGGATTTAAACAGATAGCTTGATCTTTTTGGTGAATACGGACCTTTGAAACGATAGTCCACGTTAACTACAGTGTTTACCAAAACACAAATTATTCGGTTGAATTTTACTAAAAAGAAGATTCATCTTGCGGTGTCTACGTTTGAACTAGCCCAGCCATTAAATCAGCAAGGAAAACTATGGATCCGCCACTGATGTGCGGTTTGATGTTGTAATGCTACGCAGGACGTTGATGATAGCGCTTCGAATGTGTCTCATCTTCCAGCAGTAAACAACAGGGTTCAGAGATGAATTCAGAAATACAAAAATCGATGCGATAAAGTTAAGTCGCTTAAGAGCGATAGTCGGTCTACTGATAGCAATAAAAACTATGTAGGCAACAAACGGCAAATGACACATCAAGAATACAAGGTACACGCAAAATACACCGACTGCAGTCTTGACGAGACTTACAAAATGTGTCATTTCGCCAACCCGTTGAAATTGTTCTTCAGGTGTTTCCCGTACTTTCGAGGACTGGATATGATTCTTGTGGCGTTTTACAGTTAAATAAATCTTACAATACGCGATTTTTGTCAGTAGAATACAAACAATTCCGACAAGGCTTGCGGAAATGAAACGGATGGTATTAGGGACCCACAAGATCGAGAAAGCAATGAAGAAACTAAACAGCCATATTGAGATTACCACTGCAACAACACGCTTGTGAGTCACAAGTTCCTGGTATCTGAGATGAAAATGAAGAGCCAAGAACCTATCTACGCTTAAGGCTATGACACCGAAAAACGAAGCGCCGGAAAAAACGTGCGATATAACGTCAAAAGCCCTGTAAGTAGTACAACCTGGAATGTTACGTTGTAAAACTCTGACCACAATTGAAATGAAAAATGGCTGCACAACCAAACCCACACAAACATCAGACACAGCAAGACTCAGCAGAAATATCTTCAAAGTATTGGATAACGATGACGTTTTTCTTATCCCGTGGATGGTTGCAATGTTCAACAAAATCGCGGTACAAGAGAGGAAACTACTTAACACGTAACTTGCGATGCCAGTCGAACGAATGTCATCAACATCGGACTTTTGCAGTAATGGCTGGCAGGATGGCATTTTCAACTGAAGGACTCGTTCCTTTCTTTTTTTTTTTTTTTGATACAATCAAGTCTAAAAGCTCTTTCAGGATGCGAACGTGAAGAAAAGTCGACAAGTTTTGAGCTGTGCGCAATACTTCTGACGAAACCGCTAATTTATACCTAAGTCTTCACACTTTTAATTAAAAAAAGGAGCATTTTACGTCATGGCGAGAACATCTGTTCATGGAGGGCATGTGTTTGTTAGATGCCTAATTTTGCTTCACGAAATTTGGACGTTTCCGAGAGATTAAAAGGGGAAATTCTCAACCTTCCAACTCAGGGTGAGTTAAGAGTTAAGTAGGCAATTAAGTGAAAAATAAACACATTCAACGAAATTCACAAACAGTCTTGAAACAAGAAACTGTCGCATCTGCTTGAAATTTCATCGTATTAACCTCACAAGAAGGCTCGAAAACAAATAGAAATAAAACACGTTGCGCAATTAGAATAATCATACGAACGGAAATTTTAAATAGAGGAGCGCAGACAATGCACGAACTGCGTTTAGTCATAGCCGCGGGGATTTCGGTGTAAATGAAAAAAATCAGAGGACACAAGATTATTTCTGATTTGATCTGGTAGCCTCAACTGGTGAAGCAGCAACACATGGTGGATTTTCCAGCTGCAGCTGCAGCCAGTTGCGCTGTAAGGCGGATATTTCAACAGGAACCACGGTTTCCAGAGGCTTATACTATTTTGCGAAACGAAACGAAACGAAACGAAACGAAATTGTACTATTTTGCGAAACGAAACGAAACGAAACGAAATTTTGCGAAATGGCGTTTTTTCGCCTTTATTTAGCAAATATGTCCTCTTCGTCCGAAACAAAATGTTTCCACTAATATTATAATCAATATTTCTAAGAGCCTGGTCACCTCTCATTTCATTGACCATAGTAGAATTCGCTTCGCAAAGTAGTAATTTTGACAGAATTACTATTTTGCGAAATGGCGTTTTTTTCACCTTTATTCAGCAAATATGTCCTCTTCGTCCGAAACAAAATGTTTCCACCAATAAAATGATCAATGTTTCTAAGAGCCTGGTCACCTCTCATTTTATGGACCATAACAGAACTCGTTTCGCAAAGTAGTAATTTTGACAGAATTACTATTTTGCGAAATGGCGTTTTTTCGCCTTTATTTAGCATCTTTGTCCTCCTCGTCCGAAACAAAATGTGTCCACTAATAAAATGATCAATATTTCTAAGAGCCTGGTCACCTTTCATTTTATTGACCAAAATAGAACTCGTTTCGCAAAGTAGTAATTTTGACAGAATTACTATTTTGCGAAATGGCGTTTTTTCGCCTTTATTCAGCAAATATGCCCTCCTCGTCCGAAACAAAATGTGTCCACTAATAAAATGATCAATATTTCTAAGAGCATGGTCACCTCTCAATTTATTGACCATAATAGAACTCGTTTCGCAAAGTAGTAAATTTGACAGAATTACTATTTTGCGAAATGGCGTTTTTTCACCTTTATTCAGCAAATATGTCCTCTTCGTCCGAAACAAAATGTTTCCACCAATAAAATGATCAATGTTTCTAAGAGCCTGGTCACCTCTCATCTCACTGACCATAACAGAACTCGTTTCGCAAAGTAGTAATTTTGACAGAATTACTATTTTGCGAAATGGCGTTTTTTGGCCTTTATTTAGCAAATATGCCCTCCTCGTCCGAACCAAAATGTGTCCACTAATAAAATGATCAATATTTCTAAGAGCCTGATCACCTTTCATTTTATTGACCAAAATAGAACTCGTTTCGCAAAGTAGTAATTTTGACAGAATTACTATTTTGCGAAATGGCGTTTTTTCGCCTTTATTTAGCAAATATGCCCTCCTCGTCCGAAACAAAATGTGTCCACTAATAAAATGATCAATATTTCTAAGAGCCTGGTCACCTCTCAATTTATTGACCATAATAGAACTCGTTTCGCAAAGTAGTAATTTTGACAGAATTACTATTTTGCGAAATGGCGTTTTTTCACCTTTATTCAGCAAATATGCCCTCCTCGTCCGAAACAAAATGTGTCCACTAATAAAATGATCAATATTTCTAAGAGCCTGGTCACCTTTCATTTTATTGACCAAAATAGAACTCGTTTCGCAAAGTAGTAATTTTGACAGAATTACTATTTTGCGAAATGGCGTTTTTTCACCTTTATTCAGCAAATATGTCCTCTTCGTCCGAAACAAAATGTTTCCACCAATAAAATGATCAATGTTTCTAAGAGCCTGGTCACCTCTCATTTTATTGACCATAACAGAACTCGTTTCGCAAAGTAGTAATTTTGACAGAATTACTATTTTGCGAAATGGCGTTTTTTCGCCTTTATTTAGCAAATATGCCCTCCTCGTCCGAAACAAAATGTGTCCACTAATAAAATGATCAATATTTCTAAGAGCCTGGTCACCTTTCATTTTATTGACCAAAATAGAACTCGTTTCGCAAAGTAGTAATTTTGACAGAATTACTATTTTGCGAAATGGCGTTTTTTCGCCTTTATTCAGCAAATATGCCCTCCTCGTCCGAAACAAAATGTGTCCACTAATAAAATGATCAATATTTCTAAGAGCCTGGTCGCCTCTCGTTTTATTGACCAAAATAGAACTCGTTTCGCAAAGTAGTAATTTTGACAGAATTACTATTTTGCGAAATGGCGTTTTTTCGCCTTTATTCAGCAAATATGTCCTCTTCGTCTGAAACAAAATATGTTCACTAATAAAATGCGCAACACAATCCCTGAAACGTATGATGGACGATCCTCGCAGTAGATAGCGCTATTTGAGCAATAGCGAAATTCAGACCTGAAAAAAATCAGGCCTGTACGGGACTCGAACCACTGACCTCTGCGATACTAGTGCAGCGCTCTAACCAATTGAGCTAACAAGCCAACTGAGAGCAGGCCGTTAAGTTGATTCGTAATGAACCCGTGAAAGTGATAAATGAGATAGAATAAATATATGAAAATCATATATTTTGAACTGCGGTATTTGATACGTATGATGGACGATCCTCGCAGTAGATAGCGCTATTTGAGCAATAGCGAAATTCAGACCTGAAAAAAATCAGGCCTGTACGGGACTCGAACCACTGACCTCTGCGATACTAGTGCAGCGCTCTAACCAATTGAGCTAACAAGCCAACTGAGAGCAGGCCGTTAAGTTGATTCGTAATGAACCCGTGAAAGTGATAAATGAGATAGAATAAATATATGAAAATCATATATTTTGAACTGCGGTATTTGATACGTATGATGGACGATCCTCGCAGTAGATAGCGCTATTTGAGCAATAGCGAAATTCAGACCTGAAAAAAATCAGGCCTGTACGGGACTCGAACCACTGACCTCTGCGATACTAGTGCAGCGCTCTAACCAATTGAGCTAACAAGCCAACTGAGAGCAGGCCGTTAAGTTGATTCGTAATGAACCCGTGAAAGTGATAAATGAGATAGAATAAATATATGAAAATCATATATTTTGAACTGCGGTATTTGATACGTATGATGGACGATCCTCGCAGTAGATAGCGCTATTTGAGCAATAGCGAAATTCAGACCTGAAAAAAATCAGGCCTGTACGGGACTCGAACCACTGACCTCTGCGATACTAGTGCAGCGCTCTAACCAATTGAGCTAACAAGCCAACTGAGAGCAGGCCGTTAAGTTGATTCGTAATGAACCCGTGAAAGTGATAAATGAGATAGAATAAATATATGAAAATCATATATTTTGAACTGCGGTATTTGATACGTATGATGGACGATGGCCTGCTCTCAGTTGGCTTGTTAGCTCAATTGGTTAGAGCGCTGCACTAGTATCGCAGAGGTCAGTGGTTCGAGTCCCGTACAGGCCTGATTTTTTTTCAGGTCTGAATTTCGCTATTGCTCAAATAGCGCTATCTACTGCGAGGATCGTCCATCATACGTATCAAATACCGCAGTTCAAAATATATGATTTTCATATATTTATTCTATCTCATTTATCACTTTCACGGGTTCATTACGAATCAACTTAACGGCCTGCCCTCAGTTGGCTTGTTAGCTCAATTGGTTAGAGCGCTGCACTAGTATCGCAGAGGTCAGTGGTTCGAGTCCCGTACAGGCCTGATTTTTTTCAGGTCTGAATTTCGCTATTGCTCAAATAGCGCTATCTACTGCGAGGATCGTCCATCATACGTATCAAATACCGCAGTTCAAAATATATGATTTTCATATATTTATTCTATCACAATCCCTGAAGTTAATTTACTAGTCGCGCTATTGATATCGCTGACTCGCACATTTCACGCCTTCTTAAGTGGTTAGTTTAAGGCCTGGAACAAAGTGTTATTCCTGTGGGAAATTAATTATTGGCTATAAATTTGTCACACATGGTGCCGCTGAATCAAAATTTGGCACCATAAAGAACTCATCGTACTTAAGATTTTAAATTGTAAATATTTAGTTAATAAGTCACGACGTATGTCATTAATTTAACTAGAAGTCGTAAATTATTGCAGAGTTGGTGGCCAGTGTTCTAATTATTTCTAACGCTTCACGTTTGGAATGACCGTCCATTGCAGTTAAGTAAAACATTAAGAGGAAAAGTAACATTGCTGATGCCAAAAATAACTCGTGAAATATCTAAAATTATAATTTTAAACTTTGCGTGCATTCGAAAGTTAGGCCCAGTTCAAAGGTCGATCGTTTGGTGAGCCAAACCAAATTTTAATTAAGGCCAACCCAAATTATTTAGAAGGACTCAATTGATTCAAACGCCGATCTTAATTCCAGCCGAACTCAATGAACACTTGATGTTTGGTCAAACTGCTAGGAAAATACGTTATAAGGTGACCAGAGGTGACCAGGCTCTTAGAAATATTGATCATTTTATTAGTGGACACATTTTGTTTCGCACGAAGAGGACATATTTGCTAAATAAAGGTGAAAAAACGCCATTTCGCAAATAGTAATTCTGTCAAAATAACTACTTTGCGAAACGAGTTCTATTTTGGTCAATAAAAAAGAGGTGACCAGGCTCTTAGAACTATTGATCATTTTATTAGTAGAAACATTTTGTTTCGGACGAAGAGGACATATTTGCTAAATAAAGGTCAAAAAATGCCATTTCGCAAAATAGTAATTCTGTCAAATTTACTACTTTGCGAAACGAGTTCTGTTATGGTCAATAAAATGAGAGGTGACCAGGCTCTTAGAAATATTGATCATTTTATTAGTAGACACACATTTTGTTTCGGAAGAAGAGGATTTATTTGCTAAATAAAGGCGAAAAACGCCATTTCGCAAAATAGTAATTCTGTCAAATTTACTACTTTGCGAAACGAGTTCTATTATGGTCAATAAATTGAGAGGTGACCAGGCTCTTAGAAATATTGATCATTTTATTAGTGGACACATTTTGTTTAGGACGAGGAGGGCATATTTGCTGAACAAAGGCGAAAAAACGCCATTTCGCAAAATAGTAATCCTGTCAAAATTACTACTTTGCGAAACGAGTTCTATTTTGGTCAATAAAATGAAAGGTGACCAGGCTCTTAGAAATATTGATCATTTTATTAGTGGACACATTTTGTTTCGGACGAGGAGGGCATATTTGCTAAATAAAGGCGAAAAAACGCCATTTCGCAAAATAGTAATTCTGTCAAAATTACTACTTTGCGAAACGAGTTCTGTTATGGTCAATGAGATGAGAGGTGACCAGGCTCTTAGAAACATTGATCATTTTATTGGTGGAAACATTTTGTTTCGGACGAAGAGGACATATTTGCTGAATAAAGGTGAAAAAACGCCATTTCGCAAAATAGTAATTCTGTCAAATTTACTACTTTGCGAAACGAGTTCTATTATGGTCAATAAATTGAGAGGTGACCATGCTCTTAGAAATATTGATCATTTTATTAGTGGACACATTTTGTTTCGGACGAGGAGGGCATATTTGCTGAATAAAGGCGAAAAAACGCCATTTCGCAAAATAGTAATTCTGTCAAAATTACTACTTTGCGAAACGAGTTCTATTTTGGTCAATAAAATGAAAGGTGACCAGGCTCTTAGAAATATTGATCATTTTATTAGTGGACACATTTTGTTTCGGACGAGGAGGACATATATGCTAAATAAAAGCGAAAAAACGCCATTTCGCAAAATAGTAATTCTGTCAAATTTACTACTTTGCGAAACGAGTTCTGTTATGGTCCATAAAATGAGAGGTGACCAGGCTCTTAGAAACATTGATCATTTTATTGGTGGAAACATTTTGTTTCGGACGAAGAGGACATATTTGCTGAATAAAGGTGAAAAAACGCCATTTCGCAAAATAGTAATTCTGTCAAAATTACTACTTTGCGAAGCGAATTCTACTATGGTCAATGAAATGAGAGGTGACCAGGCTCTTAGAAATATTGATTATAATATTAGTGGAAACATTTTGTTTCGGACGAAGAGGACATATTTGCTAAATAAAGGCCAAAAAACGCCATTTCGCAAAATTTCGTTTCGTTTCGTTTCGTTTCGCAAAATAGTACAATTTCGTTTCGTTTCGTTTCGTTTCGTTTCGCAAAATAGTATAAGCCGTTTCCAGATGGGCCCCGGGCCTAAAACAATCCCACGAATCAAGTTAGTAAAAAAAAATTTCAAATGGTGTACGTGTAAATATACAAAATAAAGATGCTATGGACAGTAGAATAATTTTTTTTTATTTTAAAATCACCTCTCAGTTTGAAGTCTACAACCATTACGAAGTAACTATCGGCAAAATTATCCAGGGAAATTGCACTGCTCAAGAAGGTGATTTTTTGTTTCAAAACAATTGACAGCAATGCGTATTTATTTATTTCCCTTCAAACAGAGTTTTCCTCCGTTTTCTCTAAAAGTTCATTCTATAGACCAGAATTGTATTTTTTTTTTCACTCTTTCCAACAGTTTCGCCTCGTAAACGAAAGCAAAACACCAGTCTAATCGATCTTTGTCCTTACAGACTTACTACTTTTTATCTTTTGATGTTTTCAGAGATTTTGCGAAAAAAAATCGAATTCTTCCCTTTAATTTTTTTATCTATCTTTATCTGCATTACAAACTACGCCCACAGCAGGCTAAGTTTATACGTCGGTCCATGTGCCCACACATGCTTTCCAACACACAGTACAGAAAAAAAGGCGACATGAACAAACGGTTGGGAGTTGTAGCAGTAAACAGGAGTACAGCGGAGGAACTCAAGGGTCTTCCGTTTGCGCGCACGCCTCAACAACTTGTTTCCCCTTCTCTGCATTACGCCGTAATGTTCGGAACATGTATTTCATACAGGCGTCACACTTTCCGACTAAGAAGGGGTTAATCAAGGTGCTTATCAACAGCTACAGCACCAAATATCCACGTTCGACAGCTTTGAAATTTTTCGCCGAGTACTTTTTAAAGTAGTCTCCCTCGCAGCCGTTTTTTTTGGATGTCACGCAACGCTCCCCCAAAAAACGGCTGCGAGGGAGACTATTTTTGAACCGGTTCAAAGAAGGTGTATTTGATAACTTTAACACCAAACGCGAACATTAAGCGTCAATCGTGCATGACCACCGCTACGATTCATGTGATGGGAGAATTCTGTTGCAAAAATTGCTCTTACTATTGAATACAAAAATGAAACCAGGAGCGACTTGGTCCTTGCGTATCCAATCGGTTTAAAAAAATCAAACCTTTTTTCTTTGATTTAACACTGACTATTTGTGCTGTTTTTCTCTGTTCTGGCTGATTGGCCGTTAGGATTACTTTGCACTTGAATATATACTGCAACACTTGATTGAAAAGCGCTCTTGTTACGTAAATATATCTGAGCTCTACTTTCCTTTTTATGGTTAATTATTATATAGATACTGATGAAATACCAGGATTTTTCCTTTTACTAAAAATCATATCTTCATTGCGCGCAGTGAAGATACCATTTTTATCTTGCACGTGTGGGGATATTGGTGTCGCTATGGTTACTAACATGACCAGCTAATTACAAGAGTGTTGTAAAACGTGTTATTGCACAATCAATAATAGCAAAAATAACAATAGATAATATAAATAATCGGTAGAATGTTAGCTTATACACGCAAGTGAATTATCTAGAGGAATTTAAGGCGTACGTTTGGGCTGGAACATCCTGTAACACATAGAAATATGTGACACGTGCTCCGCAAATAGTGGGTGTGGGTTTAATTGCTAGGGGCTAATTGGATTAGTCTGGGTAAGGACGCAAGTCAAGCTGTGCAACAGGAAAATGGCTTAGTAAAGCGCAAATAAGCATTGTTAATCTCGGATTTACGTAACTAGGTGTATATTTCCGTTGTGATAAATAGAGATAACATGTTGTAATTGAGGACATTCGGAATGGACATTGAGATCAACTGAACGTACTTTTACGGAGATTGTAGAGGCGTACGCGGATCGTAAATAAACTTGATAAACCAGAAAGATACAGTCCTACTGATTGCTGAACCAGCGGAACGCAGAAATTTTCCTTAACGCAGTGGAGAATTCTGCAACAAAGAGAGCTTCCCGCTCAGGCGCGCGGCCGGTTCTTTTGAAATTTCTCTTTGGAACAGAAAATATAGCTATTATTGTCTTATTTCTCCTTTATAACTTTATATCCGAGTTTCACAACATTTTTGTGTCTGGTATTTTCCGATAGGTGACCACTTTAATTGCACCATTTTGCTGTTTAGAAAATGAATAAAAGAAAGTTGTGTTTCATGTGCAAATTTCATCAGTATCTATAAAATAAACAGAACATTACATGGCCGCTTGGGGATACGAATTTTATCTTCTCGTGCTGAAAGTATCTCTCACTCGTTGCTTCGCTCACTCGTGAGAGATACAACACTCGAAGATAAAATTCGTATCCCCCGCGCGGCCATGTACTACCTCTACGTAACCAAGAATCTGTTTCAATAAACAAGCAGCAGTTCACAACAGTCTAAAATCTTTACCTCCGATTGTCGCTACAAAGAAACATGCTCTCACATAAATACTTTGGCTCACAGTAAATCAAAGAAGTATAGGATAACTGAAAGGAAAAACGGTCTAAGCAGATTTTCAAGCAAAAAGGAGGAGATTTAGACCAAAGTCAACTGCAATCCATAGCACTTCTCATAAGGAAAGTAAGTCGTCACTTTGAGGAAAATATGACATTTCTCAATCTATTTATTCAGTTTACCTTCTTCAGGTTCTCAAGGAGTCAAAATAACGAAAATACAACCGCATAGCAGCTTTTCAGAGTTCAAAACATTTGAATTACTCATTCAAAGATATAAATAACTTTTAAAACCCTATTTCTGTCATAATTCATCTCTTTTTCTTCATAATTTACAGAGTCACAGATTTGTTCTTGGTATCATGGCTTGAGTCCCGCCTTGTCCAAAGCGTTCTGGAAACTTTCCAACGCCCTCTGGAGACTCAAGCAAAATCCGCGAGAGAGTGGGAACAAAGGATAATCGGGGCCGATCTTTTCCCAAGAGGCTGCACCTTGACATGTGTCATCGTGCTCGGTTTTCAAAGCTTCGCCTTCTAGGGATGATGGATCAGGACAACTCGCCCCTTTATCCTCGAGGTCGTTGTCTTCGTTCACGACGCCATTTTCGGCCACGCAGACGCCATTTTCAGCCACGCAGTCCTTTACAACAAGTTCATTCTCCTCGTTTGGTTCCAGTACTCCCTCTGGAGAATGGCCGTTAAAGATCTGTTCACTATCGCATCCTGGTACAGACTTAGCTCGCGTTGCTTCTGCGAGAATAACGTCACGAACGGTTTCTTCTACGTGTTCCGGTTTACCATCCTTAGTGTCGCCATTTTCACATTCGGAGAGTGTCGTTGACTCCCCGTGGAACAAATCAATCCAACGCTTGAATTTCCGTACCATTCTGTAAAAGAGATAACAAAGATGGTCAGGATTAAGGTTTTATATTTGAAGTAATACTTGCTACGGTCAAGCGGTAGAGATATCAGCATCACATCAATGGGTGTAAAAGACGAACTATGCTCTCTATCGAGTAATAATTTCCTCAACTGAAAGCGTTGTCCACCCGATTAAATTCATCCAGGTTCAACGAGCATTCATGAGACAACAATACTTGGATCACAAACTATTACTCTTTGCAGACAATTCCGCTCTTGTTACCAAGACTTTGAGTGGATAATCAATACCATGGGCTAGTTTAGCTTGATTCTTACAACGGTATTCATAATGGTCCACGCTATCTCCACTCGTGGTTTCACTTTAACAATTATGAAATACAGTAAATAGCTTTATCGATAGAGAAACCACTGAATTCAATACGTAGCCTATGTTCACTAATCACTTTAACCCTGGCATGTCTGTCTGTCTGTTTTTCTGTCTATCTGTCAGTCAGTTTGTGTCTGTCTATATGTCAGTCTGTCTGTCTGTCTGACCAATAGGTTGACAAACTGGCAAGTCCAAAATAACTCAACTGAGAACTAATCAACCACCGACAGATGCGGAGTTAACAGAGTCGGTCCCTTGGTCTGAATGCCTGCCACACTGATTGACCGAGTGACTGAACTGATGATACTTCACCTTGTTCCGTGATGCGCAAAATGCTGTAATATTTCTTTTTCCAGGCCACTTGGAGGTTTTGTAATGAGTTTCTCCATCGACTGGACCAGTTTCAATAAAACCATTTCATTGTAAAGGCGACTGTTCTCCAGTCCCTGACCAGTTCCTCTCTGTTTTTCATACCCGGCTTCATTGTAATATGGTTCACTGCACAAAATAAGTCCTAAGGGAAAATAAATCGGCACTAAAATGAGTCTTGCTGGTAAGCAAACTATACAGTAGATATTTAAAATCGTTTTGGCTCCTAAATGTCTACTTTCTTTTCTAGAGTGTAATTCTGATCTTTTGCAATTCCCCCCTCTATGCAAAATTTCAGATTTCTCCACTGATTTTAAGGCAACTACTGCTAATTTTTGGTTGGGGTAGCAATAACGAGAAGTCTAAACATCAAAGTAACTTACATTAAAAAAATTACGGTGTATTACCTTGTATTGATACTAAAACTTGAAGTACGTTCGACTTTGACGTCCAAACCTCGCTTCCACGCCCAGCCCAGGTTCCCAGCAGACTGACACAAACCTTACCGTCCTCATAAAGGTTAGGGTTCAAGCGACCAGAGCACTGGGATAGGTAGTGGAACACAGGGGGAGAGGCAGGGTAATCTGGCGGCAGTCGAACATCAAAGACAAACAGTCCATGTTCGTATGGGGTTTCCACAGGCCCTGTGATCATGACCCTCAGAATGTCCTGGTGTGAAAATAAAAGGGGCTAATCAAGAGCCTTTGATAAAGTTCATTGACACGCAGAACTGCTGTAAAAGAGTACACTGTAGTTATACTCACAAGTATCTTAAACCCAACGATGACAGCTGAAAGTTTAGACATTGACTGATCACTGTGAATTTTTTCTTGAAGCATAATAAAATGCGACCAACTCGATGTGGTCATAAATAACTAGCGTAACCATGAATGCAAATCGACTAAAACAATGAAGGATAAAAATGAATATTTGGCTACAAGTACGAGTGACTTAAATAAGAGGATATCCCCAGAGAAACAGGAACTACCTTAATGATTTTTAAACGAAATGGTTAATTTTTGCAGAAAACTTATTGCAAGAGGCGATTTCAACTTTTAATAGAACTCAATAGAATGAATGAGCTTTAATAATTACTCCTATACAGGCTTTTCAGCAACTATTTACAATGGTAGACAATTTACAATCCCAAATGAACAACTTAAAATAGGGTAATAAAAATGAAAAATATATATATATATGTCCAATGGGTATCATACAAAGACTATTGTGTCCCTCTTAGGGAGTCTTTTAGAGAATGTTTCAGTGACTTTACTGAAGGCAAGTTCACTGGGTCACTCCTCAGGGAATTTAATAGTGAAACCGCTCTATAGGCAAAGGTTAGTTGACCGTTCGCGGACTTATAAAAGGGGATCTGAAGTTTTTTTTTATGCCGCGTGGCTCGATCAAGTATGGTGGTGCGTTTTTGTAACTTGTTACATACGTAGTCGGGTGCTAAATTATTGGCACACTTATAGTCCATAACTGTATGTCTAAGTTGTGGTGTCTGGCTCACTGACCGCCAGTTAAGTTGGTGCAATAGGGGAGTAACATGATCGTGCTTCCTGGAACCGGTGATGATCTTACAAGCAAAGTTTTGGATGAGTTGCAGTTTCTTTATATTAGAGGAGGATGTATTTGACCACACTGTTGAGCAATAGAACATTCTGCTGAATACCAGTGATGAAATAACAAGCATTATTAAAAACTAGATCATTGGATAATGCAATTCAAGAATTTTTATTGGCTTAGCCATTATGGTATATCAGCCAATATACCATAATCTACAAATATGGTAGGCGTACATGTCAGCTTAAAATTAAACGGGAGCTAAAAATTTATAATTTAATTTAACGTTTTTAATAAAACAATTATTCCACTCGCGCTTGTTGGATATGAGATGATTATAGCCAACGAGGCGCGTAGCGCCGAGTTGGCTATCTATCATCTCATATCCAACGCGCGCTCGTGGAATAATTGTTATTTAGTGTTTCCTTATCGAAATTGTTTTCAACTCAGTTGATCTGGACTAGTTTTGATAAACAAGAAGAGACGAAGTAAGAAATGTGACTATCATTGGTCAGGTGTGAGTCAATGATCACATCCAAGTCTCTTGCCGAGTCAACAGGGGTTAGGACTTCCCCAGGAGTGACATCGAGAAATCACAGACCACTTTCATAAATGGCTGCCGGATTAATATTCTTTTGTTTAAATTTAAATTAGCCTTTGTGGTCTCGTTCTCCAGTACAAAATTTAAAGGAATACATTATTTCAAGCGAGGCCAGAAAGGCCAATTTAAATTTAAACAAAAGAATATTCATCCAGCAGCCATTTATGAAAGTGGTCAATCGGCCATTTTACAGTTGTGTGCTTAGTTGCCAAGCCTTTGATTCAGAGTGAGGCTAAAGATGACCTTGTTGTGATAGAGACCTTTATCTAGTTAGCATGATAACAAAGTGATTTACATTTGAAAGGCAGCAAGGTTTGTATCATAACAAGGTCATCTCTAGCCTCACTCCCATTCAAAGGCTTGGCAACCAAGCACACAACTGTAAAATGGACTATTGGAATGTCTATTTATCAGCTGCCTTGTGCCAATCAGCATAAATTTCGATTTATCGGGGTTTATTAGCAACTGGTTTTCGCAACAACAAATAGCGACTCGTTGTAAGTCCTCCTCGAGCTTAATCTTGGCATTGTTAGAGTCAGTTGCATTGAAAGATAACAAGACTTTAGAATCATCGACATAAGACTCAAGATGGCAAAATTGAGTTGCGTATGTAGAACGGCAGATTGCAGATTTTTTTGGCCACTCTCTGAACCTTTGACGCAATACAACGCCATATTAAAAAAAAAAAAAAGCTAATAGCTTCATTCCAAACGACTTAACTGTCACAACACCGCATCAAAAGTCGTTTAGTTTAATGAGCCACTCATTACTTTCATGTCGTGAATACAAAACAGCATCAATGAATGCACTGCATAGAATGAACTGTTTTGTTGCTGAAGAACAAAAAACTGCTCTCTCTCTCTCTCTCTCTCTCTCTCTCTCTCTCTCTCTCTCTCTCTCTCTCTCTCTCTCTCTCTCTCTCTCTCTCTCTCTCTCTCTCTCTCTCTCTCTCTCTCTCTCTCTCTCTCTCTCTCTCTCTCTCCTTCCTCTCTCTATAACACTGATAAAAGGACACTCACCACACGATTCTCGTATCCTCTCACTATGATTCCGGCTGGGAGTGAAAACATCAGTAACGCCATCTCTTTTCGCAGACACGACAAGAAGCGACCAGGATTTTGTGCTTGGAATGTGGTATGAAAGTGGATGTGCTCTTCAGGAACATTGTCAAACGTCATGAAAGCTATGAAATGAAAAAGTTCGCCATTTCTTAAAATCATTGCCTAATGGTTTGGTAAGATAGGAATTAATCAGAGACATTTCTAGGGGCGCCTGTTCAAATCAAACGAACCCCGGATACATTTCTTAAATTTTCAAAGTGAATTACCAAGGACTAATATTTAAGTCTCATCTTCCGTAAAAAACGCTCAAAAATACTTTACCAGGATTTGTACTTGACATGATTTCGTTGATTCTGTTGTTCGCCTCCTGTAGGACCTCTCTATCGACATTCTCCTCCTCGCCAGCTGAGGAGCCATGCCTGGGTACGTGATCCATGATGTCAATAGGCCCTTCATCTTCTGTACTCTCCCCACTCGTGGTCTCCCATCCATCATCTGATGCCACTGTAGAACCATCTGATGACAGCTGTCCATCATCCTAAAATATCGGTCAATCATTTAATCAATAGATGTCAGCAAAGCTTCAAAACGTTTCTAAATCATGCTTTAAAACTCCACATGGGTCAAATCATGCTACACGTAAAGCGAACAGAGTAGAACCTTCAGTCCGATGGCAAAATGCGTGATGCCACAAAACACGAAAAACTTATACATATAAACGATATACCTGATTAAATACACTTGCATAATAAACACTGCGAATCCACCACGAAAGACAAAAGCTTAAATAGAACGAACTTCACCTCGGTATCAACTTTGTACAGCTCCTGAGGTTTAACTTTGGAAACCGTACTGTCCACCCATCTGATGGACACATTGCCTTCTTCGTCCACTCGTGTGACCTGAAGAGAAAGGAGAAGGTAAAGAAACTGCGGTAAAGAGGCTAATCTGAGAAGAAACAGACTGTTACCTGCCGTCGATAGAATTCGTTAAAAATTCACCCTACCTGACCTATACAAGAAATCGGCGTGTCAGAATTCTGATCGCCAGCCTCGTTTTCAAAGTCATCCCTGGCCATGCGCACCACAACATCTCCCGCGCTGAACACGAAATCCGCATGCTCCGTGATGTCGTACACGCTCACGTCACGTTCCACACTCAGTTGTTCACCATCTCGTGAGAACCACTTGATGAAACACAAGCGTGACTGATGGTCGGCGGTGAGTACCACGCCATACTTTGACGAATCTTCACTCTCTGTGAAGATAACATAGTTGGTAAAATGGCTACTACTTTCAAAAGCGTGGTTTTCTTGCCACTCAAAAATAACAACCGGACATAACCTCTATTTAGAAAAGAAAAGCAAACACAGTAATAGCACAGACTGAATGAATCAGTGAAGTTCCTAAAGAAAGAGCCACACATGCCCAAAAGACCACGTTAAAGTTTCTGAGAATAAGAAACAGAATGAAGGATAAGTTTAAAGACTGCAGAACATAATAATTCTCTCTCTTTATGGTGGGTGAGTAAGTGAGGTCGGGGCCCTTTAACCGTAAGAGCCAACTAACGATGAAAACTGATCATTAGTTCAGTCAGAGCAATTTTTAATTGAGTGTCGAAAGTAGAGTTGTATACTGGACTAAATACATGGAGGTAATTTGGTTATTTCAAATAAGTTAAAATTGTAGATTGGCCACCGTAAAGATTAAAAAAAGCTGACGTTTCGAGCGTTAGCCCTTCGTTAGCACTTCGCCATTCGCTCTGACGAAGGGGTAACACTCGAAACGTCAGCTTTTTAACTCTTTGCGGTGGCCAATTTACAATTTCAACATAGTTGATACAACGAAATTACCTTGTTACCCCCACCGACGCAGCAGCACAGCTTCTTTAGAAACTTACCCCCTAAATACATGAAGTATAACAGATTTACGTAATTCCGAAATCATTCGATTTCTTCAAGAAACGACGCGTATTACATTTATAACTGACCCCTTTTATTAGACACATAATCTCCTGGAAAGAATTCCAACTCGTCTAGGTGAAACACTGGTATTAAATCCGTGGATAACACCTTGTCCTCTTTGGAGCCATCTTGCCAGACAACATCCACTGTGGTACAAGTATTTGACACTTCCACACACACCTTGTCACCGACCTTAACTTGCAAGGGTGGAGCTGCCTTTCGCTTCCTTCTTAGACGCTTCTTCCTTCGCTTGGTCGGATAGCGTGCCCCATGTAACAGACCAGAATCATGTTTAAGAGCACCCATAAGATTTGCACCTTTTACTTTTGGTATAACAACCTCAAGACCGTCCGAATCTTCATCTGCATCTGCATCTGCTTCTGCGGAATCTGAGCCAGCGGTATGAGGCTGATCCTCGTGTGTGTCCACCTGATTAGTCTCACTCTGAGCTGGTCCAGTTTCACCAGCCTGACAAGCACAAGGGTCTTTCTTTATTGAGGATGTTTCTGTGGGCGCAGGAAGATTTGTATCGCATAAGGAAGTTGTCGAAGTTGATGAACTAGAGTTCTTTGATTCACTTTCAGCTGAATAAAAACTCCCTGAACTCCCCCCAGAGCTTAAATTCGCACTGGCACCTGTTGATGTTTTATCTTGAGAATCACTAACAGCATCTTTAGCATCACTTCCCAATTCTGCGTTTCCTCTTTTTGAGGTCTCCTGGTCATGTACACTACACCCTTCTATTTGACTATCGGATGCTGAAATGGTACGCGCATCCTCGTTAAGCTCGTCAAGTGCCTCTGTATTGTCATTGTCACTGGTTTGTTGTTTAGATAAAAAGTTCCCACCACTCGTGGCAAGTCTCAGATCGCGGGCTTTCAAGGTATAGAATGCTTTGTCTCCAATCTGAAGACTGGCATGTCGAAAATGGTTTACAACCAACAGTCTACAAAACAAAATAATGACAAGATCAAGAGCAAAATTAAAAAAAAAAATCACCTAAAAAAATTCATGGTGAAAGCCAGCTAGGTACTTCTAGTTCACAACCACCTCAAAAAAGCAGAGAAAAGAAAAGTAAAGAACGGTAAGTGGTCCATGTTTAATCTTTGGAGAAGAGACAGCACCAGATTCAAAATACGGAAATTAAATGACTTGAGACCTGCCCAATTTTACTCAAAATCAATCAGCTAACATCAGGTAGCAGACAACTTGTACTTGTACAAAGAAACTCAGACTACATGGAAAATCAAATTCTACGTTTGCGTTCCGCGCAATTGACCAGGGCCCGGTTCTTTGAAGGTTGGACAACACTATCCAGTGCATAAACCTTTATCAGGCTAGATAGCACAGTTTGTTTTGCTATCACTTGTCTGCCGGATAAGGATTTATCAGTTGAATAGCATCATCTGCCCTTTATACAACTGGGCCCTGAGTGATAACTAACCTGTGAAGTTGTTCCTGTGTCACTGTGGGATCAGGCGGCTTAAGACAATCATCGCCTTGGCAATTATTTTGGCATGCACCACAGACCTGCCAGTCTACATCACATGCAATAATACTTGCCTAATGTTGAAATAAAATTTAAATTAGATTACACTCCTTAACTTGAATTCAGCAGTCTAACTGAAAACAACTTTAATGTGAAATTCAGTTTAAGTGTGAACATGAGATACTTCTGGAAAGTGATTGTGTCTAGTTTGACTGTAAGAAATAATAATGCTTATTTATTTGTTGTTTTTTTGGTTTATTCTTACCATCCTCGCCTCCCTAGTAATTCTTGATGACAAAATAGACATGCTCAACATATTTCAGGTGTTCATGGTTTTCTAAGTTTGATGATATCACTACAAACATCTTTTAAATTATGCAAAGCTCTGATTTCTTCACCTGAAGGAGACAAACAAAGAATAAATTAAAGTTTTGGCTCTGCTGACCTCCTCCACTGTTCCTTTAATCTGTGCTTGATTGTGAATGACTGGCTTCATTCCTGATAACCATTTAGCTTCTTTGAAAGCCCGTGAAGGACCAGCCACCTTCTGGCCTGGATAAAATGATGCAGAATAGAAAGGCGACTCCTAAAAACATAGAACAAGATGCAACGTAATCAGTAAGTATCCAAGGAGAGCTAGAACTGAAAGGGAAGAATAAACCTTTCAAAGAACAAGTACAATGTTTCAAATGGTACAAAGGGTCATATTCCATATTCCATGCTCCACTTATTGCTTTTACCAGTCCACTTATAAGTGACAGCAGTACATGCATTGATGGTATAATAAATTATGTGTACATGTGTAAGTTTTTTAACCCTTTAATTTCCATGAGTAATCGAGACAGAATTTCTCCTGGAAATATCAATGGTTAGCATAGGGTCACTGAAATTGATTTACCTCATCACGTTGATCGCTTGTGTCATAAATCAAGGAAGCCTGCTCTCCTTCCAAACTGCACCTGTGTTTCACACAAAATTTCTGAATTTGTAAATTGAATGGTTTACTCACTACAAGTGGTGTATTGTACAAAAAAACTAAGCAGTTAGAAGAACTCTGTTACTTTTCAAAATTAAACAATCATGTATCACTCTATTGTACACATGTATGTCACTTCTTCTCTTAGTCCATGTAGGTGGACCAAGGAAATATTAATCAGTGTCCTCCCTTATTCTATGCACAACAGGTAAAAGGGATTTGAAGGCGGGTAGAAAAATCCTCTGACCTTTTGAATTTTCAAAAAATGCCAGGCAACTTTAAGAAAAAAATATGACATACCATAGGCATTAAATATTACCAGTTACTACCTAAGAGGTAGAACACTGACTAATACCTGGCATATGCTTTGTACAATTGAAACAAAAGCAGTAATAAAAGTGACATGTTCTAAAGTGGATTTTCATTGTATTAAACATGTGATACAAAATATCACGCAGAGTCCTGAAAACCAAAAAAGGGCACAGATGCTGGTAATGTGTAGGGTCCTTAGACTTCTTAAGCTCCAGCATTTAACAATTATTCGCCGAAGGCGAGGTGAATATCGTTGAATAATCCCCGAGAAGAAGTCGAGGGGATTATTCGACAATATTTACCGAACCTGAGGTGAATAATTGTTTTAGTATAATTTCAAAGCTGAACAACAGAGGAATTTCTAAAATCATAACATTTTAGTAAAATTTATTAACATTTTAGTTTAACATTTTATATAAACCGCACGGAGCGGTTTATATAGCGTCATATAAGGAACCACTCGACCAATCAGATTGCTGGAAACTCTTTGCTCAGCTTGGAAATTATACTAATAAGTAATATAAAATATCGCAAAGCAAGCTCAAATACACCTGGAGCCATTCTTGATTCTTAGTACAACTTTGCGATGAACCTCAGTGACAATTCCAAGCCAAGGGCCCAAGCTGACAGGAACTCCGGGAACGAACTCCTATAAATGAAAAAGTGTTGGGCCTGATATTCATCGCAGTCAGTTTTAAATTAATTTGCACCTGATGGAGCAATCATTATTTTTAAACTGTCAGCACACTCAAGAGTAATGATGTTTGTTTGTTTTTAATTGAAATCCTCAAAGGCTCCTTGTTAAATTTTCCTCCACTCTTATTGGATTGAATGATTTCTTTGGATTTAGTTTTATAGCAGAAAAACTCAACAAATTATTTCTTACTTTTCACATTAATCCAATTTGTAAAAGAAATCAACTGACACTCCTGAGTCTGACAGACCTTTCAGAGTTAACCTTGAGAAGTGAGGTACAGTACAATCATTTAATTGTTCTTACAACTGTCCTTAAAAACAAGAATTGTTCATGAACACTGAGAAGAAGCCTGGGATGACCTGTGAAGACTATCTCTAGCTTTTCACTAATCCCTTTACCTGTGGGAAACAGGAATAGATTTGGTGGGGTAAGCCAATTTGCTCGTGCAAAGAACATAACCTATACATGTGTTTTGAGTTTACACATTATATAAATACCTGTAGAGGAGAAAGTTCTTTACAGTCCACATTATGAAAATTCTGGTTAGCCACAAGAACTTTGACACTAGCAATAACTTCCACATTGCTCACAAATCCTTTCTGGGTTCCTTTGTGGGCATCGGAATACTTAACGACATCACCCGGAAGGAGAGACCTGTCTGCTAGTTTGACCTGAAAAACGTTTCAAAGTTTATTGGTCATCATAATAAATGATGCACATTTCAAACTACTCCATGTAACTAGATAACCTGAGAGGGTACATGTACCATTTTGAGACTGGAAATAATCAGAAAGGTTAGAATTCCTTCAAATAGGAAAAAAAAGCAGGAAAACTGCCACTCACACATCCAAAAAAGTGTGTAGTGGCTGACTCAAGTGGGGGTGCAAAAGACATAAAAAAAATTGTAAAAGTAACTGTTTTAGATCCTTGCAATCCGCTGAGAATGAAGTGTGTTACTATGGCTACGCAAAAGCACAACCATTTTCTCAGTGAAGGGTATGAAAAAGGATACCTCTTCAGTTAATGGTACTTGTTTGAACTCAGTGCAGACCTTCCCTCAGTACAAAACTACATTTAGTGAACAATTCCTACCCCCCCAGCACATAACACTAGAAGGAGGTGACTTCAAACTGACTTCCTAAATGTTTTCAATAATAATTCAGACAACAAAAACAAAAGTTGAGAACTGAACTTGAAAGTGTCAGAATCTGAGCTCTCTACTACAAATCAATCTTGCCCTTCCCCACCCACCAAACTGTTTTGTAATGTAGCTACAAAGACTCTAATCATTTTACTTTAATCAATTAACCTAACCATTTAAGAATATTAAAAATAAGACCCTACACAATAATAAGTCTGTAAAAAGGTGAGCAGTATCAAAACCTTTCACATCTACAACTAGAATTTTAACAAAGGATATGAAACTGGCAAACATCTTTCTTATTCTTTATATGTACATCTGTGTGGATTTAAGTTTTGGTTTTCAAAAATGAGGCAAAAAAGTAACAATTTGGAAAGGCGTGGGGACTTTATATAAAGTTGGGTAAAAAATTTGCAACTTAAATTATATTCGTTCAATTACATTACAAGTAAGTCAGAAAAACCTAGTATGTATAACCTAATAGCCCATTTGCGAATTACCCTTGGACTCAATTTCAAAACGAGTCCTCGTGCTCAACCATTCTTGTGAAAATGAATTTAATTTGCATGTGAATGGAAACTTATCATATGAAAGAATTAGCACGAGGACTCGTTTTGAAAATGAGGCCAAGGGTAATTCTCAAATGGGCTATTAAAAGCACTACAATGTAATTTCCATCGTACAGGAAATACCTTTCAAAAAATTTCATCTTCACGAAAAGGAGCTTCACGAAAAGTACGGAGCACATGAAAAGAATATTTTCTGTTTATTAAAACCGAGAAAGTTGTTAATATTTAAGCTCATCCTTTACCACGTTTCAAAACAATATCGCAATACAAAGATCAGATCAGTGCCATCACTTACAATTTAGAAATTATCCCCCTTAAGGCTGGGGTCGTATCGATTGCGATTAGGTCAAAAGGTTTAAACTTAGGTGCTATGAAGTAAAAATTAACGCGGAAAAAAAGCGAAATATGACTCAAGTACGGCCAAAATTCTACTAAAACGTGAAGAACTGAAGTACTAAGAAAAAAATTACCTTGGTAAGCGACAAGGTTTCTTCGTTTCCTGAAGGGTACCAACACACCACGATGTGACCCTTCTTGAGCACTTCTCCTTCGCTGTCCGATTCATCAGATGTTTCCTCTGCATCTTCCAAAACAAGCCCAACAACTCCTTGAGAATTCTTCACAATATCCTCGGCGTAAATGCCGCTTGTTTCGGCCATGGCACTTTCCGAGTGGACAAGTAGCCAAGCCTCTAACTTGGTAACCAGGCTTTAAAAGAAAACCTGTTTTACCGTAAATTGAATGGGTGCGAATGTATTTTAGTTAGTGGCAACACGTACTGGCCATGTATTGGAAGTTTGCAAATGTAACGCAAGTCATAGTAAAACGAGTCAGTATGGTAATTTTATTGTAATCGTATGATCATACAGATGTGCCTCCTTCCCTTGTGATTGGAAACTATCTCGCGTTACTCCTGTGTTCAAGAAAGGCAAACCAAGCGATGTGAACAATTACAGACCGATATCTTTGCTTAGCATTCCTGGGAAAATTCTCGAGGCTGTGGTGTGCAATTCCATGAATGAACATTTGCAGTCCCACAATTTATTAAGTCGCAACCAGTGGGGCTTCAGAAAAAATCGCTCAACTTTGGGTCTCTTGCTTCCTATGACAGAAACTTAGAAGTCAGCTCTGGATCAAGGTTTGGTAGTGGGTGTACTATTTATTGACTTCCGCAAGGCTTTTGACTCAGTTAACCATTCAATCCTGTTGGAGAAACTGAAAGCCACTGGAATATCGGGGTATCTGTTTTCTTGGCTTGCCAATTATTTGTCTAACCGAAATCAGTTTGTCCAGATGTCTGGAAAGAAATCTGCCTTACAACCTGTGAAGTATGAAGTGCCCCAAGGGTCCATCTTGGGGCCTAGATTATTCTCAATATATGTTAATGACTTGCCTGAATCCATATCTTATGGTGACCTCTATATGTTTGCTGATGACACCACAGTTTATACCATTGGTAGGGATACAGACATGATCATCTCTTCACTTTGATGTATTCTATCCCAGCTACACATATGGTGCACAGTCAACAGACTAATTGCACATGAATCAAAGACTGAAGCAATGATAATATCTAGATCCACCTTTATAGGCCCTCTGCCAGCTTTAAGATATGGCACCAAGACCATCGAGCTCAAGTCTTCATCTAGGTGTCTTGGCTTAACTATAGATAATAAGTTAACTTGGCAGGATCATATTAGGAATGTTTGTATTTTATTTAACAAGAAATTGGCTGTTTTGAAGCAAATCAAATTGCTGCCTCAGTCCATCTAGGAATCTATTTATTTCAATTCAATTATTCCTAGTGTTGTATATAATGTTGTTGTTTGGGGCTCTGCTTCCCCATCACTTATGGAGGATATTGAACGTATTCATATGAGAGCAATTAGGATTGTTTGCAAGCTACCTATGACCACCCCAGCTGATGAGATCAAGAAATTGAGGCAATGGAATCCCATTTCTTTGTATAATGTTAAAAGACTGCTGGTTCTGACCTATCAATCCTATCATAGCTTAAATACCGAGGGTCTAAATATTTTAATTTCTTGGGCAAAAACGAATTACAGCTTAAGAAATTCTCTAAATTTAGAAGGGCCAAGACCAAGATCTGAAATTGGCAGGTCTTCTTTTAAACACAGGGCCACCTTGGTATGGAATCTTCTTCCCCATCATGTCAAGGAATGTGCTAACTTAAGATTGTTTAAGATTAAGCTTAAGGCTAACAAGCATCTTCTCAATAGCATAAATTTTGCCAAAGGTTCCTGCTGTGTTTCAATGAAACACTATGACTTTCTGTATTTTTAATTGTAAATTTAATATTGATTTGTATTTAACTTATTTAATTAGAATTGTATTTAAGAAGCAATTTCACTCAGTTTTTCCAATTTTTATTATATATTTTATTGTGATTGTATTTAATTTGTAGTTAGGCAGGTCCACATCATGACTTCGGTGTTGCCGATCCTTCTAACCTGCATTGTTAAATAAAGATGTATGTATGTATGTATGTATGTATGTATGTATGTCTTTATATTATAGCATAACAAACTTTTTTCTCCAAGCCTCACAAAGATACTCCAAGTTAGAACCCACCATTAATTTTCGCGCGACTCTATTGGCTACTTAACGTCACGAGGTACAAAATCACCGGACACTTATTACGCAATAACCCATGTTTACATCGATATTTGTCCTCTGATTATTTCCGTCGAAAAGAATTAAGCAAAGCCAACTGAAGAGTTTCATTTTTTCATCTCTTAATTAACATGAAAAAAAAGAAAAAAGAACCAGTATAGTAGGGTTCAGTGGTAGTGTCATGAAAACGCTTAACTCAGATGCTGTTCCGAAAAGTACAAAAGAGTCAACAACATTTGCTGTCAACACGCGATACAAAAAATTGATGGAAGGATTATAAAATAAATAAACCCCCCCTCCTGGCTCGCTGGTATGTCCCGCTGATACTGTAAAGTCCTTGGCTGACAGATTGCCCTCAAAATTTCCACATCTTCCCTCGTCGCTTTGCTTTTCGGCCGAATATTCATTTCTCGGATAACATCTTAGTCGCAGACATTAGCAACCGGCACACCAGCCGCCTGAAAGAGGTTTACTTACTAAATACGCAAGAAAAAAAACAGGAAAGTGTAAGACTGCTTTTTAAGTACACCTGAAGAAAATGTACTGTTTGATATCACTTAAACATAGTAAGAGTTTGAAAGGATAATGAATTACTGTGCTGCGTTTTTTTACAAGTATTAATAAAAACACATAATGAAACTGGAAATATTGGGCTTGCCATTCCTCACGTTTCCCTTAAATACTATGGAAACTTAAAAAAAAGCATGTACAAATTTTACTTAATGTCAGAAACATTGAGATGTAAATAATGACTCGATGCATGTTTAACGAGGATGCCTTGAGCTGAGCTTAATGGTAAGTGGGCCCGAAAGCTTTGACTTAAAGATTAATGATTTATGTAAAAAAGAATGATAGCTAAATTTTATGTTGACCTGCGTCATTTGCCAGTGCATTGAAAACAAAGAGAAATCCTAATAAGAAAGGTAATGGAATTAGTTTCAAGGATGTTTCTGTCGTATTTATTTGTCTTTCATACCATTGTCTTTTGATCACTCAGGCACTCAAGTAATAAAAGCAATGATCCCGCATTTGACTGAGAGAAAAAAAACTTAGAACATCTGTGGGGATTTGGACTTAATAGATGCAAAGGCTAGCCACAGCATTAGGAAGTTGTTGGATCCGCAACCTTAACCTGTATTTCGTGATCTCAGCCAGAGAGAACCGCAATTTATTAACCAAGTAACATGTAATTGCGCCGATTTGATAGATTGCCTGAATCGCAGTGTTAGAGTATAAAAGGGATCTGAACTCTCGGACACGTTTAACCCAAGAACGAAAAGGAAGTTATAAGAACACTCGTCTTCAGTCGCAGAAGTTTGAACCTAGGACCTGCAGGCCATAATACGTGATAGAAAACGGTAAGCTTTTTCTGTTCGCCGTTTTCGTCGTTGCTCCAGGGTTTTGTCCAGTTTATTCGATTTTTGTTCATCCACAAAAACCAACACGCAGCTTTCAAACTCGCAAACCCTGAGCCCTTGAAACGAGTTCTTAAGCTCTTTGGCTATTCGTGAGTAAGTACATTACCATTTAACATATTTTTTCTTTTTTCTTTTTTTTCATGAAAATCCAATTTCACTGTGGTATACCTCCTTACCTAAGCCTAACAGATAACCTTGGCACAATTAGCTAGGTAGTAACTGAATTTAGCGGATGAAAATGTTTCAAACACTACTTTTTGGAAAGTTTCACATGACTTTTGCGACAACTGACAGCAAACGTAAAAAAACTGAAATTCTTGACTGCTACTTCAATCGTTTGCATTCCAAAGCGAGGACATCGCAGAAGCTATAAACAATACATTTCTGTTTTTCACTTCTTACGGGATTAGATAATTGAGAAAGTGAGCAAAATCAGAGCTACTATCACTTCGATTCCATTGTCGTAAAAAAATCGTGATTAAACCTGAGTCAGTACAGCTGTTTTAAACAATGAGAGAAAACCAAGAGACTTGTTCACTGATCTTAGTTTGACCTAAAAAATTAATGCCCTTCTCCGCTTAATTCAGAAAAGTTTTGATTGTGAATGAGAAAGATCTTTCTGCTGAAGCTATCATAAGTAAAATAATTTTAAAAAATAAAAGAAAAAGAATAAAAATCCTAACAACAGAACATCTGTTAAAAAAAAAAAGGTGTATAGGCAAGCACAGTATATAACGTACAGAGATGACAACTTTCGTGCACAAGAGCCCTAATACATAACACATAAGTCTTTATTAAGATGGGTCATGCCATGCCCTGAGGTCATTAGCTAAGTTTGGCCAAATTAATCTTAAAAGTAAGACACTCAAAGACGCCATGTTATGTACTGTTTAAACTTCGCTCTTTTTTAGACAATGATGGACACTTCATTATTACTTTTCTCGCGTTTTCTGTCCTCTCAACCGAAAAATGACCAATTTGAAAAAATGCACGGGCCATATCATCAAGAGAGAAGAAAAGACTAATTGTAAACTGTGATGATAACAGTCGTTCGCGGGCAACAAAGATTTTGACGAAAGAATCTGATCCCGAACTCCATTAAAGTTTTTTTTTTTAGCGTTTTCGTTTTCAAGGAAATTAATCCATGAACAGATTCCTGGTTTACACTTGTTCCTCGCCTCACGTTTCAGCATGAAGACTTGTAGTTCGTTCGGATGGAGTCCACAACAGTAAGAAAGATCACTGCAGGCACACGTAAGTTCAGTATTACCGTACATCTTTAGTATCCATGGCAAATCCGAGTTCAATTGCTCATGGCCAACTGTTACATCAAATTTATGCCAAATGGCTATGAATTTCAAATGACTTGGGCACTTAATTAATCAGGCCGTTTGTTGTAATGGCCTCAAACGATAACTTAGAAGCACGGAGGAGAAAATTAAGATAGAACTCCTCACGTAAAATTTCAGTGCGACTCACTGTACTGGTAGGTACAGCTGCCGAATATAATCAGGTACGTGTTTTAACTTGAATAACGCTACAGTTAGAATATTTCAATGAAACTCACGGATAATGTTCGACTCCGAAAAGAAAATCGTTCCTATTTCATCGTATTACAACCTAACCATGATTCCAGATTGAACCCGAAAATAATATGTAATAAATATTCAGTTAATCACCGTCATTGGACTTAAAAGGTCACGTCCAGACTCAAAAGAACTGAGACGTCAAGTGAAGAAAATTGATGACTCATTTGTAAAGGCCAAATAATGATCTATCCTTCGACCGCAGAAATGTTTTGCAAGGCAAGACCAGTCCTGCTACACGATCATGGAAATTTCTAAATTGACTGGTTGAGAATGACCTATTCAGGGTTTATCTCAATTTATAGTAGAATGCAAATCGAAGCTACTAACAGATATACCCTGGATTCACACTCATATATGTACCTGGGTGACTTGAGAGAAGAGGAAAAAAACACAGTTACTAATTGGAAACCGACTTCTAGGGTCAGTGGTAAACCAGAGTTCAAGATGTACCAACAATATCAGCACAAAAGAAATTCTTTCAATTAATATTGAAAAGAATTGGTTATATTTCCTGACATTGATTACAAGATTTTCCTATCTTCCCTTTTTTTTTTTAAAACGAGCTTTCGCGAGGACATAGCTAACATGACTAAACTGAGTGACGGAGTCAGGTGTGAGTCTTACGAGTACAAAATCGGTGAACTTATGTTCCTGATTTCGAAATCCCTTAGACATCTGTAAAAATTGCCGGCCGAGTATAAATTTTGTACCATCTGTCGTTTCATCTTCGAAATCATTGCAAATTTGAATTCAAAACCTTTTCTAAATCAAAAAATTTCTGGGAACTTATTGCCATGACAACACTTAGTATATGTCGTAAGAGAGCAAACACGTCTCTCTCCTGATTTACATTTTGTCGACTTTAAATAGGGAAATCAATACTTCGTTTGGATATTCTTCGATTTCAGCAAACAAAACGCTGTTTTTTATTGCAACATAATCTCGTAACAAAGAACCACACCATTAACAATGCGATTGCATAGTCAATAGGTAGCTCATATATATAAAATCCAGCGTATAAACTGAAAAATTATGCTCAAAAAATGCTCTTTTTCAATGTCTTCAACAAAATCGACGTTAGAGTTCCTAGTGCATACCTCACTGAGGTAAACGCAAGCTTCATCGTTACTGAAAGAAAGGCTTGTTCATCTTTCACTACCGTCCTTCTATATATCCGTCTGAGGGTAATCCAAGATCCCTGCAGGAACGCAATCACTTTAAATCAAACTACGATTGCAAAAGAACAAGAAAAGCATTCAGTAACACCTCCGGGTCTTAAAGAGATTAAAAATTTGTGGAAATTGTTTTTAAAATACTGCTTAATCACAGCTCTTTATCTCTGGCAATAATTGTAAATGTTTCTTAATTCATCTCGTATGGATTACCACGCTTAAAACACGGTTTAAAATCAAATGACGTCCGTAGTCGCTAAACATCACTGCGCAAATTGTCGCACTGTTTAAGCATAAAGCCGAATATTAGCACAGTTTCCTAGCTGTGAACGTGAAGTTTAGAAAATTTCAATTAACGTTCCCTTGTCATGGATGAAAAAAAAAATTAAATTTTTCTGTTCTGATCTCGATGAAAATCAAATTATGAAAATATTTAGATCATAACCCTTGCCGTCGCCTGGACATGCAATCCTTTTTCTACCATTAAAGTTGCACGACCAAAAAATTTTTGCTTTTAGAACAACGTATCCACGGTAAGTTTTACTTCTACGACCTCTGTTTAAGACAAACGTAAACTGTAACGTATTAAATTTGCTTAAAACAAGTAATAGTCAAAGACAATCAATGTTATTCAAAAACTCCAGAAACTTCTTGAGAAAATAGATTGTAGAGAAAGTAAGTCGATTTCTCTGAAAAAGAACCCTGTTTTGATTTGCATAACTTCCTCCCAAAAGTAGTTTTGGTTATTTCCTTTGATCAAAGAAATAATAATTTTGTTTAAATTGCTTTTTCACAGGCAATTAAGGGAGAAAAAAAAGCTGGTCAGCATGACAAACAGTTTAAACAGTTCAATCAACCATCTTTTCAAAGGAAACTTTATCATTTTGACAGATCAGTTTTATAGCTTTCTTTTTATACCTTAAAATCTAATATTACTTTTACGAAAACATTTGACATTAGTAATATTTGAATCCGATTGGATATCAACGTAGGGTGTTCATAAGTTTCGTATTTTACGTGACACATTAGGGAATTAAATTCTGCTGTGAGTAATGAATTTCTGGCTTCAGCTTTTGTACTTTGATTGATAAAGGTAATTGCTTGTCTATTCTTTACACCTTTTCACAATCGTAGGTAATTGAGTTCCACCGCAGGTCGTGTTGACGATTATATGAAGACCGGATGAAAAGTTGACTAAACATACCTCGTTGAAAAACAGTTCAATTGAAAACTGCCTGACGACGGCACCGCATTGATAGCGACAGAGGAGAAACACGCTTCAAATTATCAACAAAGATGTACGCTTGTTGTTTGAGTTTTTTTCTCACAAGCTTTCAGATTTTTCATCAGGTAAGCCGCCCAGTTCTAATCATACCACGAATATGTTCGCCTTATTAAATTAACCAATCTCTAAATTGACGTCCATTACAAGAATCGAAGGCGAAACGTTCCCCAGGGACGACAGTCGCTCTTTTAAGTACCAGTTTCCAGCCTCACTATTTGAATTCGCTTCGCTTCGTCTGAAATTCAAAAAAAGTTAGTCCGCGAGGTAAATTTTAACCCTGGTATTGATATTTACAGTACATTGTCATAATTTCTTTCCGCACGCAGGCCAAGTCCTATCTACCGACAACTTTGTATCAGAAAGTTAGGTCAAAGCGTGCAGAAATTGAGGATAAATTGAATCTAATTTCTGTTCGAGTTCGTGTTTGAGTACTGGTTTCGGGCTTGCGCAATTTTCCAACTTGAACTGGAGAAGTCTTTAAATTCTTTTCCGTGATGAAGTAAGGGATAAGCTTCAAGATTTAGGCCACCCATACATGGACAATACATGATCTTTAACATTTCTTAGTGGATTATATAATTTGACACAGCTCGCAGTAAAATCGGCTGTACAGATAAGGTTTCAGATTATTGTCAGTTCTTGCAAACAACTCGATAGTTATTCTTTAAAAGACGAATGAAAATTTCAAGTGGAGAACTGGTCATGTAAGTGACTTATTTCTGATCAATCTGCCAATGAAAATGTGTGTATTTAATGTTACCAACTGGTATACAATTTGGACGTGATTCGATCATCCAAAAAGCCTACTCTGTGAGTGTGATTGGATACCATAAATGTCAATCTTTTGACTCCTGCAATCGACATTTTTGGTGGTTAATCAGCAAAAAGTTTGCTAAAAGTTAGTTGACGATAGCTATATATAAAATCGTGGTCATGTCACAGAGGTACGTCGATGTTGGTAATAAGAAAGCATGCGTACACTTCGATCATTTTCGAAATGATAGCGCCATTATCCATGTTTTGGTCATATTAGCCAAAAACTTGCGTTTATTGTCCCGGTAAACTCGAAACTATCTGGTTAGAGCAATATTTTCTATCAGTTTACCTACGTAATAACCCAGCGAAGTGTTAAAAGATTTTGTGCCGAATCGAGATCTGAGGCGGAACAACTTCAATACACCTTGTAATGAAAATTATTCGAGAACGGTTCTCGAATTGTGTTCTAGAATAAAAACAGGCTTTGCTTTTATGTAATCAACTTGCTGGAGGGTCTAGACAAGTTTGAAGACGTCATGAACTTTTATGATATACATCTAAATGTTTAATTTTTTTGTTGTTTTCTTCTTGATTGTATAAAACACCTCTGTAATAACTCATGGGTGGTTTCCGTTTTTAGAAACTAATTTGTACGTGAAGTTAGACCATTTAAAGAAATAATTTGTTCTGGTAAATCGAGAGCTCAAATGAAAAAGGCCTTTTGTTGGGAATTTTCCATTTTTTAGCCTTTAAAAATTTACAATTGGAACAAATCCTGCAATTTCTTCCGTAAAATTGTCGACTCTTTAAAACTTGTCCCAACGAGACTAAAGTACTCAATATTGCATGAACCTTTTCAAAACCTATGTCGCTTTAAAGATCCTATTCATTATCTTGTGTCAATCAAACAACTCAACCTTAGGAACAACGCAATAGCAAACCGCCATAACTGAAAAGATTACTAGATCGGAGCAAAATTTTTATGAAAAAAAAACAACAACAACAACAAAGCTAATCAAATGACGAAATATTCGAGCTGTTATACTCCTTCTTGTGAGGTTTTCTTGTCATAAATTTTATAAACCAGTAACAGAGGAATACTCTGCTATTTGATTAAAAAAAGGTGCAGATGTGTTTCATCGTTTCACTTCTTAACTGGATAGTCATTAAATAAATCCACGTTGAAAACATTTCCCTATAATTACTTTATATCACCCCACAATTCATCAAACGAAAACTTGACGCAGCAAGAAAATTGCTTGTAATCACCATCTGAGTTTCGATGAATAGCCATGTTTTCAATTGCATTTACCTCATTATTAAATTTTGAAAGAATTAGCCGAAACCAAGATAAGCACATATATCCTCTTGTTGAAACCTCTTCCGAGCGTGCATTCGAATTTTATGGTACATTAGTTTTAGGAGACTTTTCTAGGTTATTATATAAAATTGAAATTGAAAAGCCCTTAGGAAAGTTACACTGAAATACCCAACTTCACTCCCGTGGCCCTCGCTTTCGAGGTACGAGCTGATTAATTTTATACTGAAAGTGCCGAGTTACTTTTAGAAACACAACAGCACAAAAACTCGTTATCTGTGTTTTGTGTGAATTGTGCAAAAATTGGTAACTGCAGGCAAAATTTCAGTTGGTTGGCTTTTGAAATGCTTCCGTTTGCTATTGTTTTGAAACAGATAGTGAGTCTCCCGTCACCTGAAACTTTCCACTTACCGCCGGAATCTCCAGGTAAGCTTTTATAAGTTTTGTCTATTTGTTTATGTGTTTTTGTTGTTGTTGCTTTTAGTTTGAAGTTGTTATCGTTTCGCTTTTAGACAATTTGCTCCTGGGTTGCTATGAAGAGCAAAACAATGAGTTGAACTTACACAGACAAAAGTCAACGACACTCTCTCCATATAAGTGTATCGAAACTTGCGCACATGCACGATTTCCTCTGGCTGTAGTGCTCAATGTCACAGAGTGTCACTGTGCGAACGACAGTTTTCTTCCAATGATTATGAAGTATCCGTGCAGCTCACCTGCCGCAGCGAGAAACATTCTGCTTTACAACACCAGCTGCCTTTCTACAGCATCCGTTGAAATATATCAGGGATTAACTTTCACAGCATTTACATCCAAGATGACGCCATCAGTCTCCTCACCTGTCACACAATCAAGTGTGACAGCATCAAATTCATCGTCAAAATCACTGCTTTATCTCATTGATTTTGGAGATGGAAAGAGCAATAAAACTTGGCGAGAGGGATCAATCCTCAGACATCATTACGTCACTCCTGGCGAGTTCAACATCATTTTCGTGGCTTCTCGGGGTAACTTGACAGTCTTCATACTGTCACGCAAGATCCGAGTGTCCTTCCTTCAAGTAAATGGCACCTGGTGTCCTCCTGTAGAACCACTCACTTATTTATATTGTAACGCATATAATTTCTATGGAGGTGGCGTTACCGCATTTATATCATTGGGCAGCTTAAATCAAACAGTATCACTCTCAATCCCAGGTACGACTTCGTAATGGTGTGCATAACTCAACATATATTAAGCAGCCGAAATATTCGGGCAGGGGAAGTCTGGGAACGAATATTAGTAGCAAGGATAGCAATTCGAAGTAACTGATTAAGTTCCCTTAGAAACTGAAAAGCCCCATTTACTAAATTCGACAAAGTTAGACCAACTTTGAAAATCGTGTGGTTTCCACGTCCAACATATTATTTAAAGAAACAAAAGAAAGAAAACGTCCTTCATGAATAACCAATTTGTTTAATTTTTGTAACTACTAGTATAGCACATTATAATCCATCAAATGCGCGTAATTAGTCGAAATGCAGCACGTGACCGAATATCCCTCAGCTGAAACTGAGTAATATCCGAGAATATCACCCAAGCAACATTCCCTCATTTTCAAACCTTACGTCCACTACGGTATGTCTTCATTTTGAATTTAATTCAAATGAGAGAGAGTGTTGAGGGTGTTACAGAAGAAGGGAAACCACGCTGCATACAGTAAGCTATTCGGAAACATTTTTTCACGCGCGTTGCAAAATATTTGAAGGATGAAAAACACTGAAACCTTTTTTGGCGCGAAAATATATGCGGTTATTTGTCCCTGGACATTATCTGTACCTCGAAGCTCACAGTTTTCCCCGGGCTTCGCTCTCTGAAAACTGTGTGCATCTTAATAATAAATAATAATCATCTTTATTGAGGAAACTTTTTCATAACAGATATGGTTTTCAAAAAGGACCTCGAAACTAGGTATATATAGTAGAAACAAGAAAGCAATGAAATTGCAAAGGGATTAAAAGGATACAAAAAAGGCATAAAAAATTAAAAATCAAAAATATATTAAAAATAAGTATAAATAAAAATTAAACGTAAGTAGCTATATTAAAAACTTAAAAACATTACGTCTAAAACTATTGACATTCTTTGAGTCTTTGATAGTCTGACTGAGGGAGTTAAAATCGGAAACGGCATGATATTGTGATCTTTGCTTCCCCCAATTTCTTTTGACACGCGGTAATCTAAAATTGCCTTTGTTACGTTTGTCAAGTCCATATTGTGATTAATTAGGCCATTGATGCAATTGTATACGTGTACACATATGTACGTGTACGTGTACACATATCTTGGAATAGATAATGTTCAAGGACAAATACCCGTACATATTTTCGCGTCAAACGGCGGCTATTGTTTATTTACTATTTACTTGTTCTCTTAAAGACGTGCCGCGGGAAATTTTAGGAAGTACGGGACCTCCGCTGACTAACCAATCGGATGCCAAGAGTGGAGAGGCTGGACTGTATTTATTTCCATCTCTTCATTTTCTGTCGAGGACCAGAGTAGAGGCCTGGGAGGTACATGCTGAGAAACCTGGCCTCATCCAGTTGCAGGTCAGCTCTCAATCTGTTTTCAATGCGTTTTTACTTTAAAAAACACATACTTGCCACGGTGTTTCTATTGGCTTGTTTTGTTTTGCCCGCCACTTTTGTTTTCAATGCGTGCTTTAGTGAATTCCTCAACGGTCACTTCTTTTCAAAGATTTACAGGGCGAAATTGAACCGTACGAGCTGTTCAAGGTACAGAGGAGTAAAATCATCCTGCGGGGAATGGGTTCCATCCAGCGATCGCTGTAAGAAGGTATGCTTCGATGTACGTCATTGGCGGTATAAATCCATCATGCCTTGTGGGCAAAGGCGCAGTAACTATCTTAAAGTGTATAGCGTGGAGGCGAATCTTACAGCAGGGCATAACTTGATTGTCATACCAAAGGGACAATGGTTTACTGCAGATGTCGGAGACATTGTGGGCTTCTATAGAAACTCATCAGGTGCTGAGCTGACGCAAATTACCGCTGGGAAAAATGGAAGTGTTTATTTTATGCCAGCGCGGAACACGTTTGATATTTCCGTGGACCTTTCGAGAGCGCAGCCTTTGGAGTTGTCTTTTGATATAAAACTGTACGGCTCAATTAGGGTGGCAGCTGCCATCTTTGTTTCATGTTTAGAAAAGGTTGGACTCTATCCTCTAATAACGACTTTTGCTAACGCTATCAGCTCCCACAAAGTGATCGCATTCCGATCTTTAATTACGGTTCAAAACTCAGTGGCACATGTGCGCCTGTTGTATGAAGAGTTCATTAAAGTGAATACCACAACAAACATTACCGCGAGGGTGGAACAAGGCACTAACGTAACGTGTGAATGGTACATTCCTGACTCAAGTCTGACAGTTCGTCAGTCTCCCTATCTTGAAAACAACAATACCACCGAAGGAGGAGTTTTCCAGTACAGTTCTTCGTACAGTTATCTTGGATATGTATACGTAAAAGTAACTGTAACCAATCTTGTCTCTCAAAAGAGAAAGAGTGATAACATTATTCTGTCAGTGCGTCAGTCGATAAAAGGTCTACGAGCGAGCGTGTGTCATAATGCGTTTGCGTTCGAGAACGCGGAAACGTGTATGGTTTCCAACGCGACACAAGGCTCAGAGGTCGGATGCACGTGGGAATTTGGCCCAGATGATTACACTGCAAGGGAGATGGGTAAAACCATCAGTCATGTATTTACACCAGGAGGCCCGACGAATTTCACTCTGCACTGCTATAATAAGATCTCAAAGTCGTCCGTCCCTCACACTGTTCAAGTTATTCCAAATCCGTTGTCTATTGATGCCCCCCTGAAAGTCCCAGCCGGTGTGCCTGTGAAAATAACCTGTCTAGTAAATTGGCCTGGGGGGACACCAGCTTTGTTCTTTGAACAACATGGGTTAAAGGGGAGGAGGGGAAGCGACATTGTAGCAGATCCTGTGTTAACACTTCGGGCGTCTGGATACAGCAACAGCAGCAAAGGCAATGTGACAATGTATAAAAGCTTTGGCAGAGCACTACATAGACGATATAGAATAACGTGCAAATCCAATAGTTATCCTGACTTGAACATTGTTCACTCGTTGAGGGCAATTTACAGTGTCAAAGGAATAAATATTACTTCTGACTGTGCTTTACAGGCCGAGGTCGGAACGAAATGCAAATTTCACGTTCATCTCCTTCGCGGGGATTTTCCAGTATTTACCTGGAAAATCCGAGAGTCTGACAATTATTCAACTGTCTCAAAAGGGAGGAAAATCGTCCATCGCTTTGTCAACACAGGATTCGCGAACATTACCGTTAACGCGAGTAATGATGTGTCCTTTCGCACGAAAACGGTCCAGTTCTTTGTGTATTCGACCCACACGCAAAGTGCAACTGCAACTGAGTCGCCCTCACGCCTTGTCTATCAGTCGTCAATAATGTCAACATCTACATCACCTTTACATGCGAGCGATAGCTTGAGCGGGGTTATTTCTTCGTATTCAACGTACAGTGAAGAAGCAGTAATGTCCATAAGACCTTCTAGTGTTACCTTTTACAAATCTGCATCAGTGGATCGCCATCAGATTCCTTCCCTAAAGGACATCATACTTCGTCACGCTTCTGTTGGTTTGGTTGGTCACGCAATCGACTTCTCAGTAGAACTTGTCACAAATCCTCATCTTGTACGCTTCATTTGGAACTGGGGTGATAGATCAAGCTTAGAAGAAGCTGGATCTACTTTATCACACACCTTTTATCACCCGGGACAATATTTCATCACAGTGAATATTACCTCTACAGTTGATCATGTGGTATTATCTGGCCACGTGACCGTCCAGTATCGCCTCATAGATTTGCATATCAGAGACTTAGCTGTGACGTCATCTAACCTCTTGGTTTTGAAATTTGAAATTCTCCAAGGAGACAACGTCACATACTCACTAAAATATGGTGACAATACTGGTGAGTAAACCTCAGATGTTTTGAATTCATGGAATTTGTTTCAACCGGTATCAAACGTTGCTCATGAGAGTTTACAAATGTTGCAAAAATATTTGAGTACCATTACTAACGTTAAGAAAAGATCGATCTTCTTCTGCTAAAACTAACGTAGTCCAGCATATTAGATTGGTACGAACGAATGCCATTCCTTTTTCTTTCAGAAGCGCAAGTGGGGTTTTTACGAACGTTACCTGATTTTGTGACGGTAGCCCATCAGTACAACGAGCGTGGCATTTATCGTTTGTCCATTACAGCGACCAGTGCTGTTGGCCCTGATATCTCAGTGCAGCGGTCGGTTTACATCAGTGAAATACCGTGTGTTATACATGAACTACGCATGCTCGGTGCTGGTGATAACAGCAGTCAATGCCCTGAGATTGAACAAGAGAATGAATATTCTCTCTACTCTTCTTTGAAAATAAACTGCTCTAATTACGGAGAACTAGAATATAAGTGGAAGATAGAAAATATTTTGAACGATGCCCTCACCAAGGTTGTCCACTTGTCGAAGGAAGTTCTGTCTTCGAGTGCGCTCTTACTAGAATCTCAGTCCCTCAGGAGTGGTCTTTACAAATTTACCCTCTTAGTAACAGCAAAACCTCTTGGGCTATCGAAATCTGCAATTGGATTTCTACGCGTGCGCATGCCGAAACTGCTGGCTGTCATAGACTGTGGGAACAAGAGAGTTATGCCTTGGAATCAAGATATCGTTTTGAATGCTTCGTCTTCACGTGACCCGAATGATTTTTACGACAGCCGAGGCAAAAGTTCTTTGTCATTTGAGTGGTTTTGTGACAACAATCGCAGTGTCTCTTGTTTTAAGGAATCAATTGATAACAGAGGGCCCGCGTTGGTGTTTCCTCCGAAGTACCTTGATCTCAATAGAACATATAGGTTCGTTGTTGTGCTAACCAAAGGATCGAGGAAGGCTGAAGCAACACAGAGTATAGAGGTTGTGTCAGGCAGTTTCCTTCCGCTTTGCGTCAGGTCGGTGTTAATTATCGTGTTCAACTTGATCAAAAAAGCAATGAGGTTGGATTGATATATTTCTTTAGTTTACTTGTGCTAGATCACTTGGTCTCTCTACTCGCAACACTACAAGGCAACCGATCAGAAGTACTTTAAGAATCGTTTAAAGGCTTCACTCTTAATCAATTCAATCCATGATCCTCAGGCCTGTTCAAAGTCGTGTTCACTAGAAAAAGTATCATTTTTCCTATTCACAAATGAATGCAACTACATAAAATTATGACGTCAGTAAAGAATCCAGTGCCATCCTAAGTGAATCACAATCCCAGCTAAAAGTTCAAAACGTTGCTTATCGTAAATTCCGTTTGGATAACCTTTATACTGTTCAGGAACGGCAGAGTGGGGACTGGGGGAGGCCTCAGCCCTCCTCCACCACTTTTTGCAAGGGCGGCATTTTATCTTGCTTTAATATACGGTACGTATTAAGAATGAAAAGGATAAAAAAGAAACGAAAAAAGGTCCTGACATGGTTGATGCTACTCTGGTTTAAGGATTTAATAAATGTAACTGGCGAATTACAGTTCATCGACCCAACGTTTCATCACTCCTGCCTAGTGCCTTCAGATAACCCCCGGAGATGGTGATTTGAAAATTTTCCGAGGAAGACGGTCCCAGACCCCCCTACTAACTCGCGCCCCCGGCACTTGTTTTCGAGCTTCCCGAATTGATAATAGCCTCCGCTCTCTCTGCTGTTATGTACATTCTATCTCTCCATAAAAGCGGATTTACCTGCTACTCATTTGCAAGTCTGGTGTGATTCCTCTCAAGCGTTCCATAATCGAAGAAAACTTTTTATTGTCTTTAACTGCTTCTTTTTCCCGCAGATGCAAGGAAAATTGCGCGCACAAGCTAACACCTTCCAAAGAACTGATCCTCGATGGTGTCGGTTGCCAAGACGATACAAATACAACCTGCATTTGGGAACTTTACGGACCTCCCCAAGCAAACGGGCGGATTTCAAAACGCTCTATAGGTGTACAGTTAATCAGAATTTCTTACGAGAAACAGTTCCTGCTGGATCCTAGGAACTTGATTTCGAATAGGATTTACACGATTCTCTTTACCAACAACAACAGCGGCTTCTCGGCGCAGTATTCGGTAATAACCGACATGTCTCCGACTAATGGATCATGTTTTGTATCGCCTTGGGAAGGCCAAGTAATCGAGACGCAGTTTATCATCAGCTGCGCGGGTTGGAGGGACGAAGACATGCCTCTTCAGTACGAGTTTTTCCTTGGAAATCCCGAGCAAGGACCGTTGCTGCTGTACTATGGGTGGACGCCGTATTCTAATGGATTGTTCCTTCCCCCAGGATTGAACGATAACGATCACAACGTGGACCTTTTTGTGAAAATTTCAGACGCTCTAGGATCCTACAGAATCGTTCCTCTTCAAGCGAAGGTGTGCTATTATGTCGACCATGTAGAAGTAGCTTTTAAAAAGACACTCTGTTTCTTTGAATTAAGATTCAAGAATCAATAACTATTTGTTTTGTTGCAGGTGAGAAGTTTTGGTGCCGAGGCTGATTCTGTCAGCTCAATTCTGAAAGGAATTGTCAGCGGACCTGACTCTATGCTGGAGAAACTTCTCGAGGTCGGAGAATTCCAACAAGCAACACAATTGATGACGACCGTCGTCACGGTTTTAAACCAAGTATCTTCTCAGGAACACTTCTCTGATTCTACCGAGATGGGTAACCGTGTGGAGGTTGGTACTGAAAACCTTTGTACACTCACACAAGCCTCAAAATTCTTATTCAAGCATGAATTTGAATTTTGGATTCTGCGGGTTAGCACTAAGGCATGCGGACGTGTTTATGTGTATCGTGTTTGTTTAGGTCCGACGTGCAGTGATCGCTGAACTGTCTCAGGTGTGTTGCAGTAGTCCGCAGAGTATCCAACAAGCTCTAGGTGGACTTCTTCAAGCCATCGGAGTAACCGCTGAACTATCACCTGAAGCACTGGTGAGGAGCATTACTTTTAGTCCGTGTAAGCTTCGATCCTTTTCCGCTCAAACGCTGTGCAAAATTTCCCCTTAAAGAATCAAACAAAGTTGAAAAAGGCTTAACGAAGGGAAAGAAGTGAAGGGGCAGGGGAAGAAAGCAATGCCCAGTCTCCCCGCTTTTTGCACTTGGGAAAAACCCTAGTCTCCGAGAAACTCCCTTCACCCAAATATAGATTAGGCAACCAAAGAAAGCATTACGAAATGCTGAACTAGCATTTCCTCTATGGAGAAGTTGCAGTACTGAGGAAATCGGAAAAACTTCCCTCAGGGATACAAGTCAGACATGCATGCAGAAGGGTCTTATAGCAAACAGAAGCGGGTGGTACATTTGATCACTACGATTGAAATTTAACGCCTTAGAGGGCTGCCGGCTGTTTCACTGTCGCCATCAAGCGTAACTTCAATTCAGACTCTCAAGTATTATGGATTAGATGATCTCGTCTTTGGTGGTGCACCTCACTACATTTCTTTTGTTATCATTTTTAAGGAGGATGGTGCAATTGCTCTCTCAAACATGGCCGAAGCATTGGTTATTAAATTCAAGAGCTTCCAAGCAGCGAACGAGGCCAGGGACATTATTCGTGGTTTGAACATCATCCTGGAAGCATCTGTGTCTACAAGTAATGAAGTAAAACGCCAACAGAATTCGGATGAAATCAAAGACTGGATTGATGATAGTAATGAGGCCAGAAATAAAGACCACCAGGAGAAGGTATAACTTCATTAGAACTCTCAAGAAACCATTTATACCAAACAGTCAAATTATATGATAATAAAATTCTTTGTTTCAGTGCGAACAAGCCACTACTAAGTCCTTAAAGGGTGTCAATTATGCTGCACAAAAACTATTGGACTATCAGCGCAATGGAGATCCACCCAACCACGTGTCCTCAAGCTTGATGAAAATGACCCTTACTCGCCAGTCTCCCAGTGACATAAATGACGCGGCGCTGAACGGTGGAGTGGTCACTTTTAAAATTCCGGAAGAATTAAAGAAAGACAGACTCGGTGCTTTTAACACAGTTAATACAAAGGTTAGTTTCAAAACCACCCAACATAATTGGTGTGCAAATATGCGGGTGGCACAGATGCACATTAATTTATTTCATGCAGCAGTTTGATTAATGCAGCCACGAAAATTTACAGGTATCAAAATAGGCGCGAAATCTGAGTTGGTGACTGAAAACCTCTAAGCACCGTCATATCTGATTTAGATTTGCGTCTGAATAGTTCATTGGAACATTGAAATTATTCTATAGAGAAATCACTTTGTGAGCAAGGGTTCTACAAGGTTATGACTGGGGAGGGGTCATAGATCAAAGATGACCCTCTCCAGCTTGCATGAGCTAACCAAATGCTATCACATTCTAAAGTGGTGCCCATGTATGACACCCCCTAAGGATACCCTTGCTATTTACATCCTAATCCTTAATCACTTTATTAATGTAGGTGATAACCATGTCCCAGACCCCGTTCATTTCAAACGATGCCACTCCCATTGATACACCAGTATCGACGCTTGAGTTCTTGGAGACTTCTGGGAAGGAAATCCAAATCCAGGATCTTGCAGAACCTGTGTCTATATTCTTGTCGCTGAACCAAACAGATATTAAAGATCGTAATAACATGACTGGTATCATCGATGCTAAAGAGAACATCACAATCTTCAAGATCGATTCCGATAATAAAAGTGCACTTTACCTTACGATAAACTGTACTGGAGTCATGAGCGGCCACAAACTAATTTTTACGGGAAGGAGAAACTCAAAGCCAAGGACTGACACCTTTGACTTCCGATGGATTATCGCCTCGTGTAACACCACTTTAAAGCGACTCATATCGCGAAAGTATTTAAATACTTCGGAGAGGCTCTACCTCGGTGTGAAGTTACAGACGAAAAGTAATGCTACGGATATTACAGCTATCACATCTAGGATACGCTATCAGGTATCCGTGATGGCCGTCGGCTGTTATTATTGGAACGAGAAAATGCAGGCGTGGACCACAGATGGTTGTGAGGTAAGCAGGCTGGGGCAGACAGGGGTGGTTACTCAACATTGTCACCAGCTCTGATCCCTATCCCTGAAAAAGGCGCGATCAGGCCTCACTGACGCACATCGGTCCCGCATATCTTGTACTATTTTGTGTCAGGATATCACGATGGCGACATCTCGATAGCCGGACGCAAATTGCCGTGACTAGTTCGGTTAGGCGACATTATTAGGAGATTTTCTGTGAAAAATAACTTTTCAATACGAGACAGTAAATATGAGAACTGATATTGTGGTAGAAGAAAAACTCTTTTGGAGATCACTACGAGGTTGTTACATTCGTTTGCAATGGCTGATTACAAATATGCACTATTTTCCCGATGAGCCAATTTGCGCATTCTCGAGATGTAAAAGACTTTACAAAAGGTCAGTCATTCTGATGAGCTGTGAATCACGAAACCCAATTCAGATAGAGACCTATTTATAACTGTAGAGGTACACTCTTAGTCATAATTAGTTGGCGCACTTCTCTAGAACAACTCCAGAACAACAAGTGTGATGTTCTTAAATAACCCTCCCTTTCCCTTTTCCATTTTGTTAAATGCAAATGAATCCTTGGCATCTTGCGGAACTCCTGATGAGAGTGGCAGGGGAGACAGTAAGGGTCTCAAAAAATGTGTGTGGGGATGCGCAAGTTTGTCTAGGTATGCTGATCAGAAAGCCTGTAAGTTATTGAACAACGCGCATGACGCTTGTGGTACAGACTGCATCTACACGTTTCTTAGTTCTTTTTTTAGTACCATGATATAGGTTATGAAATTGACGCAGCTAAGTAAGTCACAAATCATCTGCTCGGAGAACTATCTTTCAGTTAATCGCAAACTCTTTAAATCAAATGAAAAGCATAACCGCAGGATTTTGTTTAAAACTTTTTTCTGTTTTTTTTTTATTATTATTATTTTTTTAAGGTTGGTTCCCTGACCACACCAGAGCGCGTTGAATGTCGTAGTAATCACTTAACGTGGTTTGGAAGCCGTGTTTTTGTTCCTCCCAATAAACTTGACCTGAACCTCATAGCCAGCAGAATATCAGACCCGTCGAACTATGCCCCAGTCCTTTCCGTGCTCTGTGTCACATTTGGTTTGTACTTTTTGATTCTCGTCTGGGCTCGTCGACAGGATCAAAAAGATAAAAATAAGGTATTTTGCCATTTTTTTCTTGCTCTTTTTTGAGAGTGCTACCAAATGGAAATTATTTGTTTTAGCTTCATAGCAATTACAGCTGGTTGTTAGAAAGAGAGATCAAGTTATTCTTTTTCGGCTAAGGATACATTTTTCGCTATTCACCGAATCGAAATATGGCGTCCAATTTGAATTACCATTGTTTTGGACTTACTAGCCTCGTCTTGACGTGGAAACACAAAAGGATTATCACATGTGTGAGAGGGCTAGTCAGTCCAGAACAATGGCAATTCAAATTGGACGCCATATTTTGATTCGGTGTATAATGCGTCACTTGAAGTCAGGCCGATAGATGATTAATAAACGTCACATTCAGCCAATGAAGTTATGATACTTTATCAGTTGGCGATAGCTAATGTGTAAATTAGGCACGTCAGGGTTTTATAGATAAGGAACTGGGCCGAGTCAAGCAAGTGCTATGGTCCCATTTTGTTTCTATCGTTATTCCCACAGACAGGCTTAACTTTGAGCCCGAGCAACAGACCAGGAGATGAACATGCTTACGAGGTAGTCATTTGTACTGGCATGCGCAGACACGCTGGTACAACTGCAAACGTTGCCATGACAATAACAGGAGAAAACTGCGAAAGTCATGCGTTTCTGCTTAGGAGCAGCCATCGAGTGACGTTAGCTCGAGGCAGCGTCGACTCGTTTCTCTTAACGACCTCGGAGACCCTCGGGGAGCTGTTGTACATCCGAATGTGGCACGATAACTTCGGTAAGGATCCAGCTTGGTTCGTAAAGCAGATATCCATACGTGAAATTGACACTGATGGAGTCTGGTACTTCGTGTGCGAACGCTGGCTTGCGGTAGACGAAGGTGATGGTCTGATTGATAGAATATTTCCAGTAACAAGCAACAAGGAATTGAAGGAGTTTCGGCGTTTGTTCTTGACTAAAGCCTACAATGACCTGACTGACTCGCACTTGTGGTTTTCAGTTGTGTGGCGACCGCCTCAGTCCCCTTTCACACGGGTTCAGCGTGTGTCTTGCTGCCTCTCAGTTCTGTTGTGTACCATGATGGCCAACGCCTTGTGGTACGAGAGTGATACAGGCCGCTACAGTGCTGTTCAGCTCGGTCCTTTTGAATTTTCTTGGGAACAAGTTTCCATAGGAATATGTAGCAGTCTTATCGTGTTTCCAATCAATTTGCTTTTGGTGCAGATTTTTAGACACTGCCGCCCTGAGGCTACACGAAATCATGGCTGCTTCAAGCCAAAACCCAGACAACGATTCTCGTCCATTAAAACGGAAATCACTATGGTTAAATTCGGATCTAGGGAAGGCTCTGCGCTTTGTATCCACTCCGCTGGTCAAAGCCAAAGTGTAAACAAATGCTCTCCACAAGAACCACAAAAATACTACGAAGATAAAGGATTTAGCTTGGCATCTGCTTTACGGTCTGCTCATTTTCCTGCTCTTTCAGTATCTTTGGCAATGGAATCTCCCCCTGATTCAACCTCTGATATAAGATCTCTTTTAACAAGATGCTCTCCATCTCGGCAGTCACCCACAAACGACCCTGAGAAGTCGTCGAATGCACCAACTGCGAAATATGCACCACGTGCGAAAGGACTGCCTTGGTGGTTTATCTATGTCGGATGGTTTTTGGTCATATTAACCTCGTTAACGGCTGCATCGGTCACACTGCTGTACGGGATCCAGTTTGGTCTCAAGAAATCCACACAATGGCTCATATCCATGTTCTTCTCGCTCTCACAAGATATTTTTGTGAGCCAACCGCTCAAAGTTGTCGCTTTTGCTGTAGTTTTCGTCTACATCTTTAAAAAGCCCAGCAAAGTCGCATTTTCGCCAAAATCACAACTCAAATTCGACGAGCAACCGTTACAGGAACAGCTTCAGGATTCGGAAGAAGACTTCGGGGAACGTCCTGAAGCACCTCCTGTTGAGGTGCCGACAGAGGATAGTATAAAGCGCGCCCGAGACAGGGCACAAAAGGAACGTATGATGCACGCCATACTGCTTGATATAGGATCCTTTCTAGTGTTTACATTACTTGTTCTCCTCATTGCCTATGGCTTCAGAGATCAAAGCGCTTTTCGTCAGAATGACGCTGTTGCCAAAGTTCTACTACAGCAAAGCTTTAGCGGGAAACCAAGGGAGTCTAAGCCGGAGCGATTCACTGAGGTAAATTTTGATTTACTCTCTTTACCAAGAGCCTTTCATTAACTTAAACATCTCAAATCATATATTCTCTTCGTTGTTTACCTTGAGATGAAGTCAGCTCTTGCAGTGGATCATCACAGAACCCGACCTGGTCTGTTACTTTGTTTGTGCAAACTCGACTGACTGTCCTTTTTTTATTTTCTCTTTGTAGATCATTCGACAGAGAGATATGTGGGACTGGATGGAGCTCGCAATGCTTCCGACATTGTACAATTTGCCATCATACTTTTACACCGGAAAAGCACCAACTTTTATTGAAGGGGAAAGTGGACATGTAGTGGGCATTGCCCGATTGCGGCAGCACAGGACGAAAAGAGGTGAGAGGATATAAAACAGAAGGAAAGTAGTTTTCTCCCTTTTATCGTAAACAAAATCGTCTCTTGACATTCTCGACTTCAGGTTAATTTCTTTTTTCGGAGCTCTAGAACTGAAATACAAAACAACATTCTTCATTCATGGATCTTACTAAAGCTATAACAGCATTAATGGAGATCTATGAGAGACACCTGACGAGCTAACCTTGTAACATTACACTGTCCGAGTTAATATCAGCTCTCGTTTCCCTGAATATTCACTGAAACCAATTATAGTAGAAAGTAATTTCGCGTAGGAATTTTAATTCCCTTAACCATTCTATCGTTGTCTCTCTCTCTCTCTCTCTCTCTCTCTCTCTCTCTCTCTCTCTCTCTCTCTCTCTCTCTCTCTTCTTTTTTCTCTCTCTCTCTCTCTCTCTCTTCTCCTCTCTCTCTTCTCTCTCTCTCTCCTCTCTCTCTCTCTCTCTCTCTCTCTCTCTCTCTCTCTCTCTCTCTCTCTCTCTCTCTCTCTCTCTCTCTCTCTCTCTCTCTCTCTCTCTCTCTCTCTCGTGCTTAGATTCTTGTCGTGTGGTACCCCAAGCACAAGATTTCTTCTCAAGGTGTTCTTCACAGTACGAAATGACTACAGAGGAAAAACAAGCATATGCAACTGGCTGGGATTCACTCTCAAACAATACTAAGAATTCGTCACCGAGTCCCTGGAGATACAGCTCTGCTAGCGACTTAGACGGCTACCCTTACACGGGTGGTATAAAAACATACTCGGGAGGGGGATATGTGCTGGAACTGTCTCGCATTTATTACAAAGCCTTGCGACAGATCAGGGATTCCAGAACTGCGCTCTGGTTGGATCGCCACACACGAAGCATGTTTATCGAGTTTACACTTTACAACCCAAACAGCAACCTATTCTGTGCGGTAACGTTTCTGATGGAGGTATTTCCAACAGGAGGAGTCTTCCCACACTCAGAGGTCCTTGCGTACCGCCTCTACCGTTACGCGGGTGATTTCCAATTGTTTATTCTCGCCTGTGAAGTTTTCTTCTTATTATTTGTACTTTACTTCACGTACCGAGAAGCTAAAAAGATTTACAAAACAAGGAGAAGGTACTTCACAGAGCTGTGGAATTTGATGGACCTTGCTGTGTTGATCCTCTGCTGGATCGCTCTGTCGTTTTATTTTATCTGTCTGGGATTAAGGAAGTGGACTTTGCACTTTTATCACCAAAATCCAACCAAGTTCATTAGTTTCCAGTACCTCTCAGCTTGGCAGCTTATGTTCGAAAACGTGGTTGGTGTAACAGTGTTTGTCACTTGTCTCAAGTTTATCAAACTGTTGAGATTCAACCGGAGAATATTTCTTCTTTCCTGTACATTGCGACACGCAAGCAAAGAACTCTTGCAATACTTTATAGTATTCACCATCGTCTTTCTGGCGTTTTCGCAGCTTTATCATTTTCTGTTAGCCAGCAACTATGAATCGTTCAGCACGCTGATTGGCTCCATGCAAAAACTACTCAGTGTTCTTTTGGGACAATTCGACTTGGAAGAAATGATGGGATTGCACAAGATCCTTTGCGCGGTGATATTCTTTCTCTACACAATCCTGACCAACTTCTTGTTTCTAAATCTTCTCATTGCCATCATAATTGAATCTTTCGAAGTTGTAAAACGGCAAAATGACAAAATGCAGAACGAATTTGAAATGCTGGAATTTATCATGAGGCACTTCAGAGATTTCTTAGGCATAAGAGCCCTGAACAGAGCCTCTGAGGAATCGCAGCTCACGTTTTCTAACAAGGCCATAAACAGTTATCTGCATCCGAGTAAAAAGACGCGCGCAAACAGAAGAGAGAGAGCTGAGCGTCTTGAAAAAGCCTTAGACAGACTGGCATGTTACGTAAATGTGATCAACGATATCGAGAATGAAGATGACTTGCTTTGCTGTTACATCTCCAGGAGAATTCGTCATGGGTCTTTAAAAAAGGCAAAAAATGCTGAATCTCGTTTTTAACGAGATAATATGCCTGTCTGGACACTTAATTAGCTCCCGATGGTTGCCATTTCAACGGACTGAAGAGCTATGGGAACTCAAAACTGCCTGTTCGTGTATTTAGACTCGTTCATTTAACTAGCTAAGCCCCACCAACTTGAACTTCATCTCCTATCCTGGAGAGCTGATCGTCTTTTATATTTCAGATTGACTTTTCGTCAATACGCAAAAATCTAAACGATTGAATTGTGTTACAATTTTCCGTACAATTTTTTTTATTAATTTAATTTAATTTAATTCAATAACTTCTAGAGCGCTATTTTCATTCAATGATCAACAGCGCTTAACAACTTGGAACACTACAGTAAATTCAAATTTATAAAACTAATTACATGTACATTATATCAACAATGTTAAAAATAAGAATAATATGGAATATCCATAATAAGGATCTTAATTAGGAATTAGGATCTTAATAAGGCACTTAATTAGTAATACTAATAAAATTAATTTTCAGACAGGGTACTTAGAGAAAGCTGCACGAAATAAATAAGTTTTCAGCTTACATTTAAAAAAGGAAAATGATTGAATATCACGTAATTCAGCTGGCAGAGCATTCCATAAGTACGGGGCGGCAGCAGAGAATGATCTGTCCCCCAACGTGGCAAGCATTTTCCCCTTAGGAGGGTCAAGTGATAAACTTTGATTTGATCTAAGATTATATACAGACCTAGGCTTGATGTTAATTAGTTCAATGATATACCTAGGCGCCCATCCATGAATAGCTTTAAATGTTAAAATTATGATCTTAAAATGAACACGATGTTGTACTGGTAACCAGTGAAGTTGACAAAGCGCAGGAGAAATATGCGAATACATACTTAAACTCAGTACAAGTCTAGCCGCAGCATTCTGCACACGTTGCAATTTGGCTATTTGCGACTTAGGAAGGCCATACAAAAGTCCATTACAATAGTCTAAACGACTAGTGATAAAAGCATGAATAAGCGTTAATAAAAAAACGAATCGCGAGATAAATAATTCTTAATCCACCTAATATTATGTAGGTGATAAAACACGGAGTTACAAATTTTAATTACGTGCGTTGACATTGACAAGTTATTATCAAACAATGCACCGAGATTTCTAACACAGGAACTAGGATAAATATCACAATCACCTACGGAAATATTCCATTCATCGTTGATCTTACCTAATTGTTGTTTAGTTTCTATTAAGATCGACTCAGTTTTATCGTCATTAATCATGAGCCTATCCCTAATCATCCAATTTCTTAAATCACAAATACATCTATTCAAAGCACTGACAGATTCATCAAGGGTACTCCATTTATTTATGAAGTATCCTTCAAGAATGTTGAAATTTGTGGAGCGTAAGAAGAAGATATGGTCGGAAGCTATATTTTTTCTAACGTGGAACTATGGAATCAACTCTATTTCAGCATAAAAGTAAATGCAAATACATTTAGAAAGCTTACTACAGTATAAATCTCTTAGGCACTCGTTTTTGACTGCCTTAGAACTTAGAGCGTTGTAAAGAAAAAGAAAAGTTACAAAGTGGGAATATTGTTCAATTTGAAACCAAATTCTAAGAGCTGAAATTATTTAAGAAATGTACACTTTTTCTTTCATTAGAACGTCTCATTTTATGTGCTGAGGCTAAACGTTCTTATTGTTGTGAAGTAAATTGGGAGTTGTTATTTTGAGACTTTTTCAGTTAAGCTTTTTGTTTTGTTAAGCCTTGCCTTTTGCGCCTACGTGTTGTTTTGGTAGATTTATTGTTTTGATCTTTTATTTTTTTGTGTGCACTTGAACTTGGCTCAGTTCGCGGACTTCCTTATTACCGTGTTAGACATTTTAATCGCTTGTTGTGGCTGAGAATAATTAGTTTCATAGGTGGTCGTGTTTGTGTTGGTAAAGCTGACCTTGGGTTTTTGCTCATTCTGAAGATCCTGTTTGCGCGCGCGATTCCTGTGCGCAACTGTTAGCGTTCAATTGGTTCCTTGGCGCTCGTCGGTGAGGGCCACCCAGTTTCCCCCTTTTTGCAAAATAAACGGATACACTATGGAAACTCCCACGGTCAGCTAACATGTCTGTGATTTTTGTTTTTAATACGTGGGCACTTCTCGCGAAAGAGAGAAGAAAAAAAGGTCTGAAGCAAGGTAGTCGAAGCTGTAGTAGCTCTCGAGAAGAGTAAAAAAAGATAAGAGTCCATAGTCTTGGTGCCTCTCGTTAAACGATCAAGCGAGTCGCTAACCTCACTACATTATTTTTTTCGCGTTCTTATGTTGTTAGAGTTGAGTAGTACAGTAATTAATCAATTCGGACGTGTCCAGACTAAGTTCGACTACAAACAGAGTTGTTCCTCAATGTATCGTGCAATAACCGTATCACTAATGTTAAAAAATGTCTCCACGTGTTTGAGTTAATTGTCATGTTAGACCACGGTTTTCCTATCTTTTTGTTTTTACCTTTACTTATACTTCTCACTAAAATAAAAAAATGAGCCGTTCTTAACTGACTCTCAGCCTGGGTATGTTCTTACTATGTTTATACAATTTTGGTTAATCTCAGCCTGAAGGTTTTTTTTTATATAAAAAAGGGTTCTCTAAAAAGAGTCAGGGGCGTAGCCAGCATTTTCAAAGGGGGGGGGTCACAGAGGCTACTCACCAGACTGTCATGTCGACCTCCCCGCCGTGCATGTTTTACTTAATGTTACAGTTTTGGGATGAGCAGTGCGAGTATAGTGGGCAGGCCAAGATATTGTCATGGCGTTTTCACCACCTGAATATTGTAGGTAGTTTGTTCAAAAGAAGGCCTACCAAGGGGGGGGGGGGTCACGGGCACCCCAGGACCCCCCTGGCTACGCCCTTGAGAGTGTATAGCAGAATGCACAGAGAATCGATACCTAATACATTTTGGAAGTGAAAGTCTTAAGCTTAATTAAGTTCTAATTTGAAATAAAAGGATCACTCTGTAGGGACTAAATTAAACAAAACAATAATAATAACAACAACAAAACCGACAAAGGTTCCTAATTGAGCATCGTTAAGTTTTATTTTCAAGGATTGTCAATGATCAACCTAGTAGAAAAATGCGACACTATAGAATGATCATCTGCTGGCGACAGGGATAATGAAAATAAAATGAACCTTCTCCGCTGATATCATACCGCATTTATATCTGATGATATCATTATTATTCTCGTAATTCATTTTTGGTGACTCTCGTCTATAAAATTAATCGGTATATGAGGATATGAAAGATAAAGGGACATTTATTACAAAACACTTTTTTATATTCTTGTTTCAATATTCAGGAAAGGGATTTGCCTTCTCATCCTTGCGGCTGATGCTCGATTATTATTTTGTTGCCTTGTGTAGTCGGTAAAATTGTTCATGATGGTCCTCCATTCAAAAAAGACAATTGTTTCCTCATTTGGGCTTTTCTTGCGTCAAACATGAAGAAGTTTTCGGACAAGACAGTTTTTCTTTATTTTAAGAGCGAAGTTTATTCAGCAACTCAACGGTCTAACTTTTTGCGCGAAGTGCATATAATTATCTCACGAACAGAGAACGTTTAGGCCTCACGGAAAGGTACCCCACCCATGGAAACCATAACCCCATGAAAATCTCAGACATGCGCAGATTACATTACTTTGCAGCACTGCGTGAGAAAAGGAACGCGGGCTCGCGCCGTGAGTTGTTTACTACAAAGTTACAGATTTTTGTTAATTAATCGCCGGCCGACTCACCGACGATGAGACCTGATGGCACGTAAAAGAGCTCACGGCAGCCAGTTTTCTTGCAAAAATCAGCCACCAGTCAAAAAGAAGCCGAGAAAATATGTGAATTATTCCGAAGAAATAGAAAAAAGCAGCATTGCAGTGCAAGTGTGCAGCTTTTTAAGTGAAGAAAAACTCGATCGACTCGAGAGAGAGTGTAAGGGTTTTAGGTCCGAAAACGCCAATCTAAAAGGAACAGTCAAAACCCTAAGGCGCAGTCTAGGTAAGTGTTTTTAAGGAGGGAATGGAAATGCAAACACTTACAAATGTCTACGAGTACTACTGCAGATTGTCGGAGCCATCAATTACGGTGACTGATTTTCATTCCCATTCTGAATTTTCGCCGGTTGCAACTTGCGCGATCGTAGTTGACACCACTTTTAAATGGTTTTAATCATAAACCGATAACACTCCCACCAAACAGAAGCCGAAAAAAAAACCTCTTGAATGTTAAGATAGAGTAGTCGATATGGCCGCATGGTCAGTAATAAAATGTACAGGCAAGTTAATTCTTCGGTCAGCAAATCATAACGACGCGTATCTTTAAGTGTCATACAATATCGAGAGTTTCTAAACATACCTTATTGATAGGATTTCTAGTCGGATATTTTTACTTTGTATTCTTTGTTTCCATACTCTATCATGTGAAATCCGTGAGTTACATTTGACTAATTTCAATTGTCGCCTTTTCATAATTTCAGTATTTGTATAAGGAAGGAACATCCAATTGAAAAAGGACGTGTTGAGGCTCCAAATTCAACTCAAAAAGTGTCAAAACAAACTTACGTCTACTGAAAAAAAATAAAAACAAGTCAGCAACAAGGTAAGAGGGACAAGATCTGCTTCCTCAAAACTGAAAAAGAAATTGCAGGGGAACAATGAGTTTGTCAAAAAGGGATATTCTCTTGTGGAGACATCTGCACATGGTAACGATGGATACAACCAAAGAACTTTGATGTTTATGGCTTGTGTCAGATACATGCAACATGCATCTTTGTTATCTTATCAAAAGACACCTGTAGCATTACATCTGATTTTCAATATTTTGTTTGATTGTAGCCCCCCACAAACTTTGTTGTCTCCCCAAGTACACTTTCTGAGTGGAATGTTCTCTTAGGTGAAGCAGACAAACTAATTTTATGCAAGTGCTTCTCAAATTCCAAGTATGATTTTCATCTCTGGAGCGATGACTCCCACAAAGGAGGAGAGGAGAGGCACATAGTGGGTGTTCACACCTGGTGCCCTAGAGAGAGCAAGCCACGAGCTTATGTCCTAGCAAACAGCCTTACAGCAAGCGGGTCTGGAAAACACCAGTCTGATGTGGATTATCATGGTGTGAAAAATGAATATGACATCATCAATGTTTCGGGTTTGGTTGGGGACAATGCCTCTACCCAAAAGGGAAAAGTAAATGGTCTCTTAGCAAACAACACCAAAATTTTTTGAAAAGAAATGTTCTTTGTAGGATGCTACCCACATGTACTAAACATCATGCTGAGAAGAATGTGCCAGGCTGGGTTTAGAGCAAAGGGTGACATGAGTAACCCCCATGTTTTACAATTGCTATATAAAATATCTTGGCTCCATCATGAGTGTCCAAGCCAATACAAAGTTATGTATGTTTCTCTAGGTATTCTTAGTAAAGAGCCACCCCCTTCCTCAGACATTCATTGACACAAGGTGGACATATTATCATGAGACTCTCCAGTGGTATCTTAAGTATGGAAAAGCTTGTCTACAGCTTGCTGAGCATCTCCTTCAAAGATTGCCAAAATCAGACAGCCACCACACTATTTGGCAAGATGTCATTAAGATGAGCTCAAGTCCTATGATTCAAGTTGAAATCAAGTTTTTGTTTGAATTCCTTGACAAGTTCATCATTACATCTCTGAACACATCCCAAGCTAGTGATGCAGAACTTGGTTTTTCCAGTGGTTACCTTGCACGGTTATGGCCAGCAACTGTTTTGTTAAGTGAAATGTTGAAGTCTCTATCAGAACATTTTCCTGTAACATCATCACAACAGGTAAAGATGTCATTGAAAGACCCAGCAGCTATTGACCATTTTCACAAACAAGTGCAGAGGCCAATGTTACAAGAAGCACTTAAAGTAATCAAAGATCATGGAGCAGAGTGGTTAACTTTTCCTAAGTTGTTTGGAATGGGAGCTGATCGGAGATACCAAAGTCATTTCTGGCCTTCGGTTTTAAAGCTTCTTGGAGTCCCAGTCAGATCTGAAAATCAAAAAGGAAAGTCAGTGAACATTCCCTTCCATGTTTATGGACAGAACATTGGTCTCTAAGGACAGAGTTGGATTAATTAAATGGGCCACTCTTTGGAAATTAAAGGAACCCCAATTGCTATGTGAGATCAAAGAAATGGCTTTATCACAACAGAGCTCAATCATAAGTAAAGAAGCCACTCCAAACTTGTTTGAGTTCTACGCCAAGCACATTTTTAGTCTTCCAGTTAACAATGTTCTTGCAGAAAGACAGTTCAACCTTTCACAACTGTATCCTAATGATAACATGTCAGAGTTATCAAAACAGGCTTCAATCACATTTGTTGAGAACATTCTGCACAGTGGAAAAACCAACACCAGGACCACAGAAGCCGCACGTGAAGTTCATGAAGAAAGAATGAAAGAATATGCCCAAATGCTCACCACAGACCTTTTGCAAGAGGCAAGAAAGAACTTAAACAAGATTAGAGAAAACAGCACACATGGGCCACTTACAGCAAAGGATGTTTACCATAAAGCTTGGATAGAAAAGAAAGTAAACAATGACTTACCGGATATGATTCAGTCACTAAAAGCTGATGGTCGCAAACTTATACTTCACTGGAAAGCTCCTGTCAAGGGAACATCTGCACTGGGGGGACAAAGGTCATTCAGCCCAACAGTAATTGAGGGAGTTACCAGTACACCTGATGGACAAGTTCCAAGACTCATGCAGCTAGCAGTGCTAAAGGTGTGGAACTATGGGGAGGAGCTACCAATTTATGATCTACGAAGGGAATGCCAGTTGTGTTTACAAAACCTTCCAAATGTCTTCCAACCTCCAACTACTTGTCTTTCCAGGTCCCACATGACTGTACATATTACGCCATTGCCTACACATGAAGAATAAAGTAGTCATAGGGGTGGCTCAGTAATTTTTAAACATTTTAGATTTGTACATAAGAACTGATTTCACTGACCCACACTGCATGAAGTAAATGTATCTCAACATGAATGCATTTTTACACACAGAGACACATCTAAAAATTAATAAATGTTTCAATTCGCCGGTAACAAAACGAAAAAGGGCCTGGGATCGAATGTCGATCGCAAAGCATGCATGGATTGATTGGCTGGACAGGAAGACATGTTGACATACATGTGTTGTAATTTATCCTGTTCAAAAGAGACTAATTCAAAGCTGTTTTGAAGGAAAATGCCACATCATTTTAACTGTTGTGTGCCCCAGTGTACCAACAACTTTAGAAACAAACCAAATCTGGAATATTACAGGATTCCCAAGTGCGAAAAGGCTCGGAAATACTACAAAGTATCGCTTAGAAACGAATCGCTAAAGCTGGATTCTTCCCAAACGAGAATCTGTTCTGAACACTTCGAAGGTGGCCAAAAACTCAGCAGAAATCATCTGCCAACAATATTTCCATGGACAAAAGAGAGAAAATCAAGGAGAGAAATCTTTAAGCATGACTTTGTGCCAAAGAAAAGGAAAGTCTCATCAGTTGTTGTATCTACTACTGATACTGACAGCAGTTACTCTGACAACAATGCCAACATTGTAACCCAAACAACACCGACCTCGACTGAATCACTGCACGAGGATCCATACTATACGAGAGAAGTTCAACCTGAGGAAATACTGAATAATTTTCGAGAAGAACAACATCAATATCTTTCTAAACACACTCAAACTGACATAGATTTGGCATCATTGGAAGAGGTATTGAATGAGGTATCTAAACTCAAAGAGGAAAACAAAAAATTGAGAGATAAATGTGACCAGTTAACAAAAGAAAACAAACATTTGAACTTTATTTCAAGTAATAGTGAAGTTTTTAATATTGAGAAGTACAAAGATAATCCTGATGACATTGCATTCTACACTGGACTCTCTGATTATGAAATGTTAATGATGTGTTACAACCTAGTGAAAGACTCAGCTAAGAATATAAGCTACAATTATGAAAGAATATACTGTGACTTAGAAAGTACAAAACAACCTGGCAGACCTAGAGCACTATCAGCATTCCAGGAATTCAATTCCAGGAATTCAATTGAACCCCTTTACAAGAGGTTTAGCAGTTGAGAGTTGTTTTTTTGAGTCAACTGAGTCGATCATGTAACGCCAGATGGTTCCAAATGATACTTTAGGGAGAGCATTGAGATCAGAGTTGAAACCTTCTTTTGGAAATTTTCCATTTGTTTGAGGCTCTCTCTTATCAAGCAAACCAAGATCTGCTTTTTTCTTCATAATATTAGCGCCGTTGTCGGGGTCTCTAAGATATTTCTTGTCAAGGCCATTTTCTACATAGTGTTTTAGCCTATGCAAAACGATTTTAAATAATGTTAATGGAGTTCTAAGCAGACGATTTAATGTATAAAATCTTTAAGTGAATATGTTTTCCATCAGAAATATTAATGGTTTTTATGTGAGCAAAAGAAAGAGCTACGAAAAAGCTGAATTTGACCCTTTACCTGCTGACTAAAGCTGACTTTTTACCACTTGTTTTCGCTCCCCTACAAATCAGCCAGCGCTTTAGCTGTACCACACTGCATGCCTCTACATTTCTGTTTTGCAAAACAGCCCCAGGTATATCGTCTTCAGTTAAAATAAAGCCTTCTTCTTTAGTTTCTGAGAGCTTACTATCATTCGCAATGGACGCCATTTTGATTTCTGTCCAGCCAAACAATCCATGCATGCTTTGCGATCGCAGTTTCAGTCCCAGGCCCTTTTTCGTTTTGTTACCGGCGAATTGAACTTTACATTCAAAATGAACAGTAGGTAAATGAAGCTGTAATATATCTGATTTTAAATTGTTATGCATAACTGTAGCTTAGTAGAATATTAAACAAACATTGAAATGCTGTCACTTTACTACAGCAGTTTAAGACCATAATAAATGTAATACTTAACTACATGTAGATTAATTATATCATTATAATGTTGCGCATGTATAATTAAACATATCATTAGCAGTAGGTAACTTTTAATGTGATAAGTACATGACTTGTGTATAGGTGTTCTTGTACATTAAGTGAATCATTTTGTACAGGAAGAGCAAAGCTAAGTGATGCAGCCAATGTTATGTTACATACAGTTAGTGTACAATGCATAACAGTAATAAATTAGATTTAAACGCTGGAACTGTTAAAAACGTGCAAATTTCATTATCCTGTCTTTCCTTATTCCGCGTAAAAGATAAGTAGTACAAATCTGACCCGTAATGAATCCTCTCTCCCCTTTAAACGTTTTTCTTCCCCTATTAAATATCTACAACGATGGAATTTTTTTTCACATACAGGCAACTTGTCATAGCCTCTAAATCTGGACCAACACAAATATGAATATGCAGTGTGGTCGAAAAAGAATCAGTGTATTGGTCGATCCTCCACATTCAAAGCGCCCAAAAGAAATAAGCATTGATTTAACAATCGATATCAGTCAAACATCATCAATAGTACCATCGAGTACCCGAGAAGTGATTGATTAACTGCTCTTGGTTCCTGTTGACGAATAAACCGGAGTTCACTCTCGATCTCGGGTGGGCGATATTGAATGTAAGCTAATCGACGTATTACCACCAACACCCCCAAGATAGGGTCAAGATAACCTAGTTTATAATCTTACCTCGAGCATCGTGCGCTTGCTTTACTCAGTCGATATATTTCATTCCTCCATTACATCTCGAGCGCGCGTTAAAAAGATGAAAATAACTTTAATACGAACAACAGTGGACTCCAAACCTCAATTTGCCTTGAAACTACGATGCCAATTCTTGAACTTGTCCGTTTCGAAATTCCAAATAATAAACACCACTCGCAATGAATGACAAAACAGTACGAAAAAATAGCATTTCTACCACTAAGTCGATGACAAGAAAAAAAATAAAACGGTAGAATCCTTAACTCCGTTGCAGTCTTCGCGGTTTAAGTATTAAACTACCAGAGACTTTGTGTTTTGATAAGATATTCAACGGTAAAGTTTTAAAAGCGTGGAGGGGAGAAGTAAACACAACAAGGGACGTCATCTGCGCATGTCTGAAATTTTGCTTAACTCACGTGCGTACGCTGTTCCGTGAGGCCTAACGTTCCATCAAGGGATACGTTAGCCATGGCTACCGTGCCAATTAAATATGCAAAGGCTTATTTGGGTCGAAACGAGGCATAAGAGATCAAAAATATATATATCAAAGGTTTCAAAAAGTGGCAGGGCATAGGATCATACACAACAACGTTTCTCACAGAATCAAGGGTCAGGCTGTCCTAGATAATCAGGAAAATCGAAAATTGTATTTGTCACACGTTCTCGTTGCCGTCGCCGTCGTGGTTTGCTTAAATTCCCTTATAGGGAGCTTTAGCGAAGACGACGGCGACGGCAACGAGAAAGGCAGAAAACAATAGTTCCGAAGTGTTTTTGCGCGGGGTTTGGAACTGGCCAGTACTGCTAAGCAACGGCTAATATTACGTAATCACATGATGAAACGTGACTCTGCGTGACCTAATCGATGCCATCACATCTTTTATTCGTCATTCAAAGAAAGAGTCCATCTCCGAAATTTACTATTGGTCTTAAATCGTTATTATGTTTTCTTGCGTTGTCTGTAAAAAATGTCGTGATGGTCACCCGTCACACGAAAAGGACAGCATCTGGGCCTGGATGGTTTGCTTCGCCGCTGCCACGAATTTGGCTTTCACCATTGGATTGCTTTATAGTTTTGGAGTGCTCTTGCCAGTGTTCATGGATCATTTTAAAGAAAGCAGAGAACGTACAGGTATGCAAACGTTTCAACTAGACATGTAAATAGTCAGCCGGAGATTTCAATCCCTCGAGATGCTGAAATAATTTGCAGACGCTGATTTAATTTGTAGTGATAACACGGTAGCCCAACTTCATCGGCACAAATAACTCACGCAACAGTAGAAAGGGTTTTGTAGAGGAGAAATTACTGCATTTAGACACCAAAAATTTGTAGGATTTCTCTTCAAATAAATAACCTATCTCGAGACCTTTTTTGTCTCCAGTCAGTCACAAAGAGTGGCCAACAACAAGGAGGCAGCTCCTCCAGTTACAAGTGCAGTCGTGTCACACGAGACTGACACGAGACCGCCACGTGACTGCTCGATACCATTTTTCTAATATTACGTAACCCACCGTTTGTGAAGGACTATAAACTATTATTGTGATGGTCGGGTCGACTCCGTCATAAAGGGTGCAGAGTACGAGCAGTCCTTCCCTGTCTGCGTTTCCAAATGGCCTAATGTTTGGTCCTTGTATTTTTTGACCAAGTTTATTTTGGATGTTGTGAAATTCTTATATGTGGAAACTATCGTTGTTGCCTTCCTTTATAGCCTGGGTTGGTTCGCTTCCTATCTCCCTGGTGCCGTTCTCTGCCTTATTTGCAAGCTCCTTAGCCAACCGGTTTGGCTGCCGAGCGGTATCTATGACTGGATGTGTGGCGTATGCGCTCAGTTTACTGACAGCTTCATTCGCTGAGAACTTGACCATCTTGTACCTGGCCTTCAGTATTATCGGTATTGGGGCATGCTGTGCACTTGTATCAGGTTTAGTAATGGTTCGGAAATGTTTTGACAGACGTGGAGCGCTTGCTCTTGGAATCGCTTCAACGGGGCAGGGCTTGGGAACAATGGTTCTCAGTCAAGTTCTTCAATCTCTTACTGACGCTGTTGGCTGGAGAAGTGCATTACGGATCATGGCAGGTGCTTTAGTTTTGAACGCGTTACTTGCTTTGTTGTTTGATTCTGAAATGGATACAGAAAATTCTGACAGCGGTGAACAGCTTTCAAGTGAAGAAGATGGACAGAGGCCGAGAGAGTCCAAACGCTTCACATTCCATTGCTCCGTGTGGAAAGTCCCTAGTGTTATTGTGCTTACAGTCACAGCAGCGTTTTTCATGTTTGGTCGCTCTATAATCTATGTGCTTCTGGTAGGTAGCTCTATACCTCTTACTAACCGCGTGCAAGGTCCGCACTGGCTTACGGACCGACCGAGTTATTTCCAGCCGGGAAAAAACCAAGTCCGTAACATACGGTACGGACCTAGAAAACGAAGTTAGAAAGATATTATAACGGTATGAAACACTCTAGGATTCCTCCCCTTGTTAACTCGACAGGTAACAAGGTATCATTACATTGTCTTGCACTTTGTTTTACGTTCTCAGGTGAAGTATTCCTTAGATCTTGGGATGTCTTCTGCTGCGTCATCAAGACTCATTCTTTTTATGGGAATCAATATTGTTCTTGGCCGATTTGTGTGTGGCTTTCTGTGCTCCATCGAACGACTGGATAACTGGTTTATCTTACAAGGCATGGCAATCACAAACGGGGTCTCGACAGTACTCCTTGTCTTGGCAAAGAACTACGAGTGGTTAGTCGCATATTCCCTTATATTCGGGTTTTGCGATGGGGCGATGGCTGCGGCGGTGAATATTATAGCTTTGACAAGCGTAGAGCCTTCTAAAGCAGGATCAGCGTTTGGTAACGTTTTGTTGACGACGTCTTTCGTGACATTGGTTGGACCTCCGCTGTCAGGTATGGACAATGCTGTGTTGAGAAGAGATCAAGAGACAACCACGGCATTTGAATTTATGTTATAAGACCTTCTAAATTGTAAGTTCGTCTCATAAAAACACAAGTGATAGTGTAGTTTGAAAAAAGTTTGGATAAAGTTGACACGCTGGATATGTTTTAGTTCAATTTTATACTTGGTTCAAATTTTATTTTCCTTTGTTCTCGGTCATGTTAATGTATGATAATGAGTTTGAAACAAAGGAAAATAAAATTTGAACCAAGGATAAAATTGAACTACAACAGATACACCAGAAATTCAGAAATTCCAGAAGAATTCAAAGTCGTTACGGTGTTAGAAACCAAGATGAAGTTTCTCAAGCTTACGAAACTTCCGTGATTACGAAACAATTACATACCAAATGAACAACGCTTCATTTTGTTGTTAGAAACGAACAACGCTTTTCAGAATCTTTATGGTGTTGTCGGAGACAGAGAGCGCTTTAGTACTTAAGATTTCTCAACTTTATTGCCTATTTATAGTCTGGAAGTCTAATATTTTAAGCATCTGTTTTTTCGAGCGACTTGACTTTTTTTTTCGGGCGGCATGACTAAAAATTTTGGGCGACGTGACTAGGGTTCCGGGCGACATGACTTTGGGCGAGATGAATCTCTGGCGAATAACCGGTTTCCCTAGTACCCTTATGACCAATTACATTTGTGAATCTTGATAGAACTTTGATTATGACAGATGAATCAATTTCATTTCCAGGTTTTGCCGTCGACAAACTTGGCACATATGAGCCTGCATTCTTCATGGCTGGTGGTGCCCTTATCGCAGCTTCGTTAACTCCATGGGTGCTGGGCTGTTTTAGAGACAGGAAAACTGAAAAGATTGAAATATCTCTTGAGGACTATGTAATTAAAAACGATACTTAGTACACGAGGGAGGATAGCAGCTATCACGAACCTGGCTTGGAGGAGAGAACATCAGTTTCCGCTGTCGGTCATGAATTGCTCGTTCAGACAAAGAGATTACAAACAACCGCCTTTTCAAAAGGGCGCTGGATCTGCTGTAATGGGTTGGCAGTCCACTCAATCTTACAATCGGAAATTCCACAAATTGTGAATTTCAGTTGATGTTAGTTGGAATGATGTCGAATTAAATCGAAAACCAAAGCTAAGTCGCTTCAAGCGAACGTTAATTCAATTTTTGCCCCTATAAAAAGTATTTACAATAATACTCATGAAAGAGTGTAGATATTTCCCAAGGTTTCATCCAAGGCGTGAAGGCGCCAACTTCATGTCCTCGCTGGGAAACAGGAGAAAAGCATCAGTTGTTCCTTCTGATCACCGCACGAGTCCTTTGACCTTTGAGCAGAGAGATTAGTATCTAATTTCTCCATACTATATCAGCCATGAATCACGCAATACGGTCATGAGAATAAGGGAAATGATCACCAACTAAAAAGGCTCTCGATCTGAGTGTGCACATCTTCTGTTTGACGCTAACCAAGATTGTCAAGATATTGTACCTAGAGTGAGTTTTGTTCTTCAATTAGTTACACTCATGCACTCTGCGCAAGTCTTCGAACAGTTGACTACTTCAAGACTGCATGAGTATGTCTCACAAACGCATAAAAAGCCTCAATAATGTCTAAATATGGAGGGCACCTAAAGTCATACCTCCGTGGTCCCTGCAGTTGGGATGTCTATTGCTTCCTCTACTCTACTAGTATGCTAGGGGCTTTCAAGTCAGCCAACTGGGAAACGGAACTTTAACCTTGCAGCCATACATACATAACTTTATTTGATAACGCAGGTTAAAATTTGCGCAACTTTACAGCTGATGTGGACCTGCCTAAACTTAAATAGTCTATTATTACAAAACACAGACATGGCAGAATTTATAAGTTGAATAAATTAAGTAAACCATAAAATTTTAGTAATAATGAAAGTTTGGTTTCATGTTTTGTATAACATTACCTCCCTTTTCAAAATTAATATTCATGACAGTTTGCTTGGATTGTTTTAAGTTATATTTAAAAATAGATAAATTTGGGGAATCTTTAAAATTATCGGGAAGTGCATTCCATGCTACTGCAGATCTATGAGCCGAGATCTATGAGCCGAGATCTATGAGCCTAGCATTCCATGCTACTGCAGATCTATGAGCCGAGCCGTCACTTTTTGTTTTGAAGCACAATAATTGAGGAGACGACAAGCCACAAACTACCCTGGTGAATCACTTTTTTCCCTGAAGAAGCAGAGGAGGAGAAGAAGGACAAGGAGAGAGAAAAAGGATTGAAAGCCAAAGATAATGGAAAGAGTACATGGATTAGTGAGCTTGAAAATAACTGCATTCAAATTAACAGAGAAGTATCAGATTCAAAACTTGAAAGGGGCAACAGACAAAAGAACTGAAACTTTTGCTTTTAGAGCTTAAATTGTAGATAACTGTAAACACATGAGGTTCAGGCATATAGAATATAAGATTACCTAAAATGGAGTATTGGACTGCACATTTAACAAAGGTAAGCTTACAAGCACATCTGACAAAGAAATTAAAATTTTTGCTTTCATTGCTTAAGTTGAAAACATAACTCTTTTGACTTCATTGGGAGAGGATTTTTTCCCACCTTGAAAGAAGAGCCCCATCCCAGATAATAAACCTGGATTTCCTTACAACACTGAAAATAAAGATTTTATTCTCACAAATTGCTTGATTACAACATCAACTGTCCAGTCCAACTTATTAAATGCTTCCTTCCATGGTAATCTTGTAAAATTGCTCCTTGTGACACAAACACCCAGGCAATTACCAGCTGTGATCTTGTTTAGTGATACTTCCTCCACATGGAATGTGCTGAGGGAATATAACAAACAAACACATTATCTAAAAGACCAACAATTGAGCACAGAAGAACTCTCAATGTTTATTCTGCTGTGGTACGTTCATAATAGATTGTTATTTCAAGGGGATCTTAATTCCAGGACACTCACAGGGAATGGTAAGCTGACCATTTAAAACAAGTTGACTGCTTAGTATACTAACAACTGACTTGTGTGATGTCTGTGTGTATTATATTTTCCAAAAGTCTAAAGTAGAAAGAGAATCTGTGGTAGATAGATAGATAGATAGTTTATTATCAAAAACCTTGCAGCCACAGGCTGAATTACGTTTGATTTACAATAAAATATATACTACAAAAAATACATGGCTAAGAAGAACTAATTAAAAAGACAAAAATATATAATTAAGAGAAAAACAATATTACGTCATTGCTTTATGGACATAGTGATGGATAAAACTATTTCGAGTACGAATGGTGTGGAGGCGCCGTGTAGTAAAAGAGTGCTGACTCCTTAAATTGACTTCGCACCCATTCTTGGGAGGTAGTAAGCTATAGAGCTTGTGCGAGGGATTAGACAGGATGCTTTGAGGAACTTTGTACCCAAAGTACTAATATTGATTCCAGGATATAAACATGGACCAAAGAGTTAGTTTTTTAATTATCTGAGCCCTAAGCTAAAAAACGTGTCTGAACAATCCTTTGGAAGCATTGCCATGGAATCCAACCAAATGACACCTATTTCTGGATAACCAATGATTATATAATTCAACCCTTTAAAAGTTTTCAAAATACCTTGATCAGTCTTTTTGTTTTATTCTTTCAAAGTTACACACCATCAAAAAGATGAAATGTGATACTAGCCACCTTAACTGACCATTAAATATAAGTGGAAGGCAACACAAAAAAGCTGTTAGGACTTAGTAAAGGGTGACCACAACCGCTCAGTAGAGGTAAAAATTATAGTAATAGAGCGGAGAAAATTTCGGGACCTTGCAACTGATCATTTAATACAGAGTGACTGTTCAGTACCATGCCACTTAATGTAGGTTCAACTATATTTCCATTTCTCCAGGAAGTTTCGAAAGTAGGATTCCAAAGTAGATTTTCCTGACTAAAAATTGGTCACATTTTTTCAAAGGAAATGCCTCTTAAAGTTAGTTTTAGTAATGCTATCTATCAACAATTTTCATAGACTCTTTTTCTTTTAAAGATCTAGGGCTATTCATTATATGTTTAAAAGTTTTCAAAAGACAAAAACGTTTGGTTAATCTTGTTGTAAGAGACTGTGAAGTTTTGTTTAGTTTGTTTGTTTTTTTTCATTGTCATTTTCCCATGCTTTATTGTGTCCTCTAATTTTTTCCAATGTCACTAGTGAAAACAATAGGTTGGTACGACAAGGATGGCCCAAAATATTTGTTCTCCTGGCATCGCACGGCATCATGAAAGTACCCAATATCCATAATTGTGTGCTTCCAGCTAAACTTCCTTCCTATAAATCCCACTGTAGAGTAACCAAAACTAACTTACTTTAGTTATTTCTTATTGTTTAGATGGAGCAATTCCATAATTGTGGAAACAAATTATGTAACCTTGAGAAATAACCAAGAGGTCAGACAGTTCGTGCGATAGTTCAGGACAAAGAAAAACACCCCAATCATACCGTGAAGCTGCTAGAAATCTACAACAGACTTAACAAACAAGCTCACCCTTGTTGTGGGGATACTCCATGTAATAATTAATGGCCATGGCAGCAATGCAAATATGAATAAACGGAGTCAGTTTAGCGTTCTTGACTTGAACGTACTTGGCACGGTAGCTGTTCCATATCTTGCACCATCCAAACCACAAATGATCGGATCCTTTGGATAAATTTTTGGTCAAATAATCTGGCACGTTGCGAAGCGTTGTATCTCTCAAGTTGGACATCGTTTCCTTGATGTTTGAGCCTTAAAATTCCAACAACTCGACCGTAGTTTCTGCTTGCAACTAGTATGAGCGATCCAAGTAATGTTCGTGAAACAAAAATGATTATGGGGTATGCTATCCCGTGGGTCCTTGGTATTTCTATCCTTTGACGAGTGTCTGCTGACCAGAAATGTTCGTGTATTCGTTTGTAGAAGAACGAGAAGAGCTTGAAGAAGTTAATGTATGACTGACGTTCAGCAAATGGTGTGGTTGTGACCCGCCAAAACTACCCATTAGTCAGCACAATTTATTTAAGCGAACAGTTTCTTTTCTGTTGACTAACCAGTCAAGAATCAATTTAGATGTATGTGGCGACAGCTCTGACGGGTGTTACTGTCGTGATCGTACTTTTAGTGTATTGGCTAAGGGCTCGAAAAGACCCTTCTAAGCCAAGGATTTGTATCCTAGTACTTGGAGACATCGGCAGAAGTCCTCGCATGCAGAATCATGCACTTTCTTGTACAAAGGCAGGCTTTCGGGTGGATATGGTTGGGTTCGGAGGTATGGAATGATACTGGCTTCATAAGAAGTTTGCTTAGGGAGGGGGGGTTGGGTATTTACACAGTGGTGGGGTGCGATGATATTTGTTTGCCTGAGGAGTGTTTTAGGCTTGTTGGAAAGTCTAAAGTTACTATACCACTTTACCCCTGTGAGCCTATAAAATATACAAAGGGATCTATGAAATTCCTGATCAGTTTCCAAATGATGAAAACTGCAGGGTAGTTCTTCAGTCAGCATGCTGGTATTTGCACAAACATTTCCATACATGTGTTCAATCAAGATCCAATAGTGGGAGGTTATTAACTACTGGGTGAGATTCTTGAGTCTTGGAATCCACCTTTCATTACTTCTAAGATGGAGGAATCTCCCAATTTTTTAAATTCATAAGGGAATGGAAATGGGTTTGAATTGGTAAATACAGAGTTTAAGTAAAGGAGGGAGGCCATTGTTAGTTTGAACTGTCTGGAGTTTAGCACTGTCACACACATACACTGTAAAACTCAATGGATAGAGCGCTGGACTGTTGCGCAGGAGGTCGAGGGTTCGAGCCCCGGCCAGACCAACACTCAGGGTCTTAAAATAATTGAGAAGAATTTGCTGCCTTTCTATAATATCAAGAAATGGTTAGATATTGTAGTCTTCTCGGATAGGGATGAATAAATGGAGGGAGTTGGGGTAGGAGACATTAATTTTCCACACACGAGATTACTGTGTGATGGATGTCCTCCCCGGGGGTGGGATATTGGGCGCACTTAATTTGGAGCCTCGCTCTCTTGTGCGACCCTCACCATACTCTGGTGAAAGTGATTAAATTAATAAAATGAATAAGCTTGTAGAGACTGAGGTTGTACAATTGTGTACTTCATATCTGCTATTCAGGGTCTAATCCTATCAAGGAACTAGCAGAGAGTGAAAAAGTCATAATAAAGACATTACCAGAATTTCCTGAATTTCTGAAAGGTATGGAGTTGCCCAACAGTATCCTTAGAAGTATTTAAGATTAGTCTACATCATGGGGAGCTTAAGCCTAGGGATCAAGAGCTCTATGAATTTGACTCTGAAGTGTATAAATTATACCAATTATACCTTATTGCTTTTTTAATGATGCACATGTTTAATAGCTATTCACTCCATTTCATTCTGCTTAACTTTTATAGGATTACCCAAATTGCTGTTTTATGCCTTGAAAGCATTCATTCAGTTTTTCCAGCTCTTTGTAACACTTCTTTGCTGTGGTTCCCAGTGTACCCATTTGTTAGTTCAGGTAACAGAATAACCTTATAAAATATTTCCAATGTTTGTCATAATTTGTTGATTTTTAAAAGGAGCATATTACCATTGTCCAGAATTTATTGATCAATCATTACTGTGACAGAAAAAGTAATAATAATGTCCTGCTTAATCTATAGAATCCTCCAGCCATCCCATCTTTGGCAGCAGCCTGGTTCGTGAGTCTCCTCTGTGGTAGTAAATTTATCATTGATTGGCATAACTATGGGTTTACAATTTTGGCTTTGGGAGTGAAGAGTACTGTTCACCCTCTGGTGAAGGTAGCCAAATGGTAGGTGGTTGTGTGTGCAATGCTGTGTTATGAGGAAAGGGAACCCCAGATAAAACTTAGGGACAAGGACAAGAGAGAAATGAGCTCAGGATAAAAAAAAAATTACATTACATTATCATCAGTTAAAACAACAGTGCATGAATTGAGTTGTATAGCAGTGAAGATGTTTATTTTGAATTATATTTTCAACTAAGCACAATCTAATAAAAGAGGAAAAGCACGCAGATGGCAGAAAAATGCTACAGGGTATGATGTATGTTCATCGTCAACGAGATAATTTGGTTTTGTCACTGAGTTGATAAATGTAAATTGGCCAAGGTAAAGAGTTAGAACTGAGCTATACTCTGTACACAGCTTTTCATATGAAAATGTACCCTAAAAATACTTTTAAGAGCAAAATACAACAGAGTGATTTCACACTGATGGCAAATCACTTTGACAAATAGTAATACCAGGTATTTGACAAGATTGTAAGAAATCTATATGCTTGATTCTTCTTCTCCCCCAGCCCCCCCCCCCCCCTCACTTCCCACCCAATCTCAGGAGTGTGTGGAATGATCCTTGGATAGCAAAATTTGTATCTGCCAGTGTGTCATACCCAACATTAAATTAATTATCTTCAAGCATATGAATAGTTCAACTGTTTTTAAAGCTCTGTAAGTTTTTCAAAGAATGTAATGTCCCTTTACTGTCATGGGACCTGATTATTTGTTGTTTTAACATATTGTCACGTGTTTTACTATATGCAGGTATGAATTCTTTTGTGGAAGTATGTCCTCAATGAACCTGTGTGTCACTCGGGCAATGCAGAGGGACTTGTGGGAAAAATACGAAATAAGGTATCAATCAATGTGTAATGTGTTCAAGTATATAAATTTTATCATAAAGTAAATGAATTGATAAATAATGAAATAAATACCTAATTTAAAACAATCTACAATACAAAATGCATGTGGAACCATTACAATTCTAATGGATTCCATGTTGCCTTGTGTTTGTTCAGCAATAGATCACACAATTTGTGTATAATTCAGCTTGTCATATATTAAATATTTATGAATGCATATAATTAATATACACACATAGAAAACAGCCTAAAAAATTTTATTCCATAGAGCACACACTTTGTATGATAGGCCTCCATTGCGGTTTCATGAAATGGATCTTTCCACACAACACCAAGTGGGTAATTCTTACAATTTTTACAAATTAACTTACATTGAGTTGTTAATTAAATAGTGGGAAAGAAAAGGCCTCTTAAGATGCAGAGTAAGTCACCAGCTGGCTTGCTGGCTGGCAAGCAAGAATAGTGCAATTAGAGTATTTGTTAAAACCCTAGCTCTTAACAAGGCAAAGTTGATTGGTTTTTTGTCAAAGCCCATTAAAGCCTTTACCTCCTGCCATGAGTGTGCATATTCTTAATACTGCTCTCTATACATTTCCTAAAGTGCTGACAAGGAGAATTTGTTTAACAATCAGGTGCTTCTATAGTTGGTGATCATTTCGTTTATTATCATGGTCTTCATGTGTGATTCAGGGGTGATATTGTAAGGAGAAATTAGATGTTAGTCACTCTTGGGAGTTAAAGAAACAAAGCAACCCCATAACTTCAAGATGCAGTATTTAAGGTCTCAGACATTGTTCACATCAGTTTGTGGGCTATGATTGGTCAATTTAGCAAATGATATTCTCTGTACAGTCCACAAAAAATTTCAAAAGTTTGTTTGAATTGAAATCTTTGCAGTCTATTTCAAGCCAGAGGTATAATAAATATATTAATTACTAACATTGTTTTCTCCATTGGTACTGTAAGTTAAGGCCATGAATCCAAGAGGAAAAACTTGGTCTGTAACTTACATTGCAGACCTCAAACGTGGTTAGTAAGAAGTATTTACACAACGACAACAAATGTATGATTAACCAATCAATCACCGGAAAAAATTCAAACATTGTGCAAACTTTACTCATACTATCATTTTAGATTAGACAAGAAATTGTGTCTGAATTGCTTATGTTTACATGTGCAAATGTTACATTTCAGCTTTTTCTAAAGCTGTCCAAGGAATATGAAGTTTTCAGTGCACCAGAAAGGTATTGTAATGTAAATTTCTTATCTCTGTCTTAACATGAGATGGTTTCTTTTATTTCATCAATTAAGAATGTATGCTGTTTTTGAAAGTCCTTCAGAATTCAAGAATGATGTAACTTCTATGACAGCATTTACAATTCAGTTAAAAGATGGTAGAGTTCTTTTCAGACAACACAGGCCTGCTCTACTTGTCAGCAGCACAAGCTGGACAGGTAATCATAAAAATCCCTAGCTCAGAAAATAAAACTCCTAAAACTATTATCCCTTTGTTTAAGACAACGCAGTGTTCCACTTAGTCTAACTCACTGCTAAAGTGCCAAATGAGCATGTATCAGTTGATTTTCAAATTTTGGCATTGCTGCAATAACTAAAAATGTCACCAGAGCACACAAAAAAACTGTTGCCTACAGTAGAATAAAGGCTGATAGTTTGTAAATAAACTGTTTGGGGCTGCGTCGGTGGGGGTAACAAAATAATTTGAATATATCAACAAAGTTGAAATGGTAAATTGGCCACCGTTACGATTACAAAAGCTGACGTTTCGAGCGTTAGCCCTTCGTCATTTGCTCCGACGAAGGGCTAACACTCGAAACGTCAGCTTTTATAATCGTAACGGTGGCCAATTTACCATTTCAACTTTGTTGATATATTCAAATTATGTTGTCTACAGTAGTCACAACACTGTGTTTTAACTCAGGACACACGTTTTATTGTTTACAGAAGATGAAGACTTCTCAATTTTACTGGATTCTCTTGAAGGTAAGAACCACCTAAAAATATCAAAGCCCTTGATCTGTTTTTCTGAGGAAAATAAACATATTTAAATTAATTTACAAAATTGGATGTCTTTCTCAAAACAATCTTGGGGTAACCTGCTATTGAATAAAGCATAACATCATTCCTAATCATTCCTTCCTCCTTTTCCTTGTTTTTTTTTTTTTTTTTTTTTTTTTGTATCCCTCTTCCCATTCCCAAATGAGCTGAGAGGAAGCCTGTAAAGTTTATTTACAGGTGTGGAAGATATCAATCACCAGGAATTTCTTTAAAAATGATAACCACTGACAAAGGTTTAATTATTTGTCTTCAATATAGAGTATGAGAAGTTAATAAGTGAGGACCAAGCATCCCTTCCTTCTTTAGTTTGTGCCATAACTGGTGAGTACTTGTTAAATAAAGATCTGGGGGGGGGGGGGGGGTAATCAGATCACCTGCTAAAACACTCCAGTAATGAGAAGGACTAACTGAACCTCTGTGTTTTTTCTGTTCTCCATGACAGGCAAGGGACCTTTGAAGGAACACTATAAAGCAATAATTAATAAAAAGAACTTCAAACATGTAAAAATATGCACCCCATGGCTTGAGCCAGAAGACTACCCACGGCTGTTAGGTGAGTGCTTGCCATAGTGACTACTGTAGAACCCCTCCCACGTGGACAGGGGCTTTTGTTTGTGCTGTTTAGATGTTAAATTCTAATAGAGAATGTAAATTAAAATATACCTATATATATATGTCACAGGGTTATATAAAAGTTTTTCTTCATTGTGTTGATCATATCCTCCTCAAATATTGAAATCATTTCATACTAACAGCTGACAAACTTTGAATGTTACAACTTACTTAAAGGTTCAGCTGACCTTGGTGTGTGTCTGCACAAGTCATCATCAGGTTTAGACTTGCCTATGAAGGTGAGCCAGTTCAATATTCTTCCTTGTTTCTTTGCAGCCATACCTACAAATTTTTTTTGTAAATCACTTATTTGTGTATTGTCTATTGCTAGGTTGTAGACATGTTTGGTTGTGGCTTGCCAGTGTGTGCTATACAGTTTGAGTGGTAAGTAATGAACGAATTAAGACGTCTCAGGGCTCGACACTAACTTTTCAACTTACTAGCCAAGTGGCTAGTGACATTTTAGATGTTTTTAGATGTTATGACAATTTCAGTCTGTTTACTAGTGAAACTGGCTAGTGGAAATTGAAAACCACTAGCCAAAACTGAATTTCTACTAGTCTGTGGCTAGTGGGCTACCGTTAGTGTCAAGCCCTGCATCTGATTGATTCCTGGGCACCTAATCATTTGATGAACCACTCTGTTAGTTTATCAAGCAAGCAATCTTAACTCTGTGTTTTGATGAAGGATAAAAAGACAAAAACTGATGACCCATATGTATGCCAAATGTGGTATATTGGGGTAAAAAAATTGGCATGTAATTTATTCCTAGGTGGTAAAAGTGAACAGCTCCCCTCCACTGACTGTTAGCCAGTAAACTGTTGCCTGACGCTTATTGCCGCATTATTGACAGGCTATCAACAGGATACCAGCAAAACCGTTTGTTTTCTGAAATTTGCTACATGCTGCCGCAATGATTAAAAAATAAACAAAGAGCCAGGCCGTAATGCCTACTACTCTAACATCTAATGTGACCATAGTAAGATAACCCGGCAATTTTCGCGTTCATTTCAGCTTGCATGAGTTGGTCAAACATGAGGAAAATGGCCTGATATTCCGCGACAGTATGGAGCTGACTCAACAATTAAAGGTAAGCTTTAAAAAATAGGCTTAGTTTAATTTAATCAGAACCTCTATTCTTGCTACGTGGCCCATTTATCTCCGAAAAAATAACTATTTTGATGTTCCCTTTTCTATTCAAATAAGATGATTGAAAGAAACTGTTTTTCAGAACGTAGAGAACGTTTCTATTCCACTTACGTTTGCTGGTTTCCTACACTCAGATACCAGGGACATATCACTTATGAGAAAACTTCCAGGACACACAAAATCGAGGAAGCGCGTTCTTGAAATAACAAAGAGAAGAGAAGAAAACTGTCATATGATTGTGTTTCTATTGTTTTGTTTTTGTTTTTTTTATTTCAGAAACTGTTTCGAGGCTTTCCCTCGAGCAAGCCATTACTCACTAGTTACAGAGAGAACTTAGCCAGTTTCCAAAGAACGAGATGGGATGCGAGTTGGAATAAAATTGTTCTGCCATTGCTAAAAGAGAGATGATACATTTCAAAATGTTCCTTGAAATTCACCACAACGCCAATTTATGATGAAATACAACGCCTTGGAAGTCAACCTCTTGTGTGCTTTTCTTGGTTGAGAAATGTTCGACTATTTTTTTTAAGACCAGTAGATATCCAAATGGGTTATTTAGATGAAGTCTGATATCAAGAGGACAGTAACTAATGACCATTAAAACTGTCTTTTTCACAACAAACTAAATGACTAACAGCTGACGAAACTGACAAACAGTCGTCAGTGATCAGTAAATGGAAAAGAAATTCGGAGGCCATTGCGCCTTTGAGCTGTTTGTTTCAGATTAAACCCAACTCTAATTTCTCCGATACACAGTTTCGATGAAACGTAGAAGACTCCTACTTAGCTTCATTTGCGCAAAAATTACGCTGACACATCAGAAAAATTTTCCGTCATTGCTGTGTCTTTTGGTTTTATATATCATATAATTCAAACAGTCATCCTCCCAAACAACTTGGCCTCCCAGAGTCAGTGTTTCCAGCAGTTAAAGCAAACCGTCTCGTTCGTCAAACAGAAGCATTCAATTACACTGTTAGGAAAGAATCCTCAGGAGTTGATCACGGGCGGATCCAGGTTGTTTTGAGGAGGGGGTGCACCATTAAAGAATAGCGTAACCGACTGGTGACCGGACGTAAACAAATTGTAATAGCGAATACGAAGAAGGCTTTTGCCTAGGCAGTAACATAATATGAACTGTTGAGAATACATATCAAACGATACGGTAGAATACCACTTGTTTATCAATTTTCTTGTGCAGGATGTAATTCCCGTTATATTGGCGAAACTAGTCGCCACTTCTCTACTAGGATAAAGGAGCACACGGAAAGCGATAAAAACTCGCATATTTTTAAGCATTTGAACACATCTCCTTCTTGTAAGAACAAATACTCCCTTTTTTGCTTTAGTATTCTGGATTCTGCCAACAACTCAATTGACTGTAATTAGTACCCGCTTTTGTATTACATCACACTGTAAATATTTTATTCATCTACTTGTCTGTTATATAATTATATAACTTGGATATATCAACAAAGTTGAAATGGTAAATTGGCCACCGTAATGATTGCAAAAGCTGACGTTTCGAGCGTTAGCCCTTCGTCGGAGCGAAATAATTATATAATTACTCACGTTCAGTTACTCATTGACTGAAGATGGCATAAGCATGCCGAAACATGTCTCTAAAAAAAGTTTTTGTATATTTCTTACAATACCACTTGTTTTAGAAAGCCGCAGGTCATCTCAGGCGGGGGGGGGGGGGTGCGCACCCCCCTGCACCCTCCCCCTAGATCCGCCCCTGAATCATCAACACTTTCACCCCAAGAGTAACTGGAATGTAATGCCTCCCTTAAGCATCACTGTTGAATCAACCACTAAGGAATGGTTGTCAAATGAGTTTCAAACTCATTGATAATTCATCAAGTTGCAAACCAATCACGATACGCCAATTTGGCCACGTGTGCGTTTAGAAACCCCGCTGAAACACTTGACAGAGGCTTTTCCACTATAATTTGATGAAATATCAAACCCTAGAGCTTGATAAAATGTCAAACTCCACTGATGCCAAAATCAGTCAGAATTTTTTCATTGTTCTTGGCTAATGATGCACGATTGAGAAGCAATTTCAAAAACTCGTGCTTCGTGTTTCACCGGGGTGTTCAAACACACTAAAAGCACTCGGCCTACGGGTCTCGTGCTTTCATAAGTTTTCTCGTGTTTGGAAACCCCGACAAAACACTCGCACTCGTTTTTGAAATATTACATGAAAACTTTTGAATGTTCCACAAATTCTACTTTTCGGTATCATCGGAAACAGAAACGCGCTCAAAATTTGCAATAGCGAACTGAGACAAATCCCGTTCAAAGAAGCATTACCACTGAGCATTGACCGTGATTCAATTAGTTGATTATAATCCAGCTGGTCAGAGTATCGAGTAGAAAAGTTATGGTGTTTCTTCTGTGGGAGTCACCATACATGGCGCGATCATCGGTACTTTTAATTCTGTTGTCTGAGAAAGAGGCTTACGCGTATTTCTTTCATTCGTTTTTGTCCCTGCAAGATTCTGAACTGTTAAGGACTAAAGATAAACAAAGTTGTGAGTGAAACCCAGCCGAAAACTCTTCAGAACAAAGAGAGTACGTGTTGGGTGTATAAGCCGGACTAATCGGCTTTCACACTATCTGACTGGATTACGGCAGGGAATGCTAACCACACCTAGGTCGACCTATCACGATTAACGATTCCAGGCTACGCTATCCATTGTAATTGGTGGGTACAAAATGCCTCCTCAAAAGACGAATAAGGCATTATGTGTAAATCTCTCAATGAAGTTAATACGATCTTTCGTTGAAACAAAATACAGAATGCCGACTGTTCGACAACATTAACAACGGCGATCTCAGTTTTGGCCACTGTTGGGGTTTGTGCCCTTCTTGGCGCGGCGGCTACGAAGCTGAGTCCCCGAGACAACTGATTTCCATTTACTCTTTAATCTTGGTGTTTGATAAACCGCATGAAATTGATAAAATTGATAAAACCATAAAGCGTATCTCGCAGTTTGTTTTCCCCGCCCGTGTTAGGTCAAGGCAAGTCACTGCGAGCCAGGACAGTGATACAAAATTCCTGTCAAGAATTCGATTCACAAATCTGTCTGAAATAGGGAAGGAACAATTCCTTTGTAATAATAGGAACAGTTAGCACCAAACTCGCAGTTGAAAGGGAAACAATCACGCAACACTCTGCATGAAACCCACTGATAATCCTAACGCTTCTGCTTGAAAAAGTAAATACTTCATATGCGGCATTTTCTTCTATCAAAATATACGTAGTGCGCTTCGATCTCCTGGAAAGCCGGCTGGAACCAGATGGAGGGATTGTCATTCTCTATCGATGTACCTGAAACATACTTTTTGTTTTTTGATCAGCGGCTTACAAGTTGGAACTGAACTCGTTCTTAGTTGTTAAAAAACTTCCGTTTCCTGAGGCCCTCAATCGTAGGGAAATTTTGTCTGCTTAACAAAGTTAATTTCCTCGACTTAACGGCTGTTTCATTATCAATTCATGATTGGCAAGATCAAACTAGTTCTACAAATAAATACTGTCAAGGTTGTTATTAATCACACTCCTTCCCAGCCGGTCTAAATTAGCCTAAATAAAATTACTGTTACAAAACTCCTACGCAAACTACGAGCGATTGTTGTTGCGGCTGTAGTTTGGAATTTCAAACAAAACCAAAAACGTGAAATGCTCCAACTATACTGCTTTTATGATAAATTTTGTGAAAAGATATATCACACTACTACATCGGGTATCGGTAATTTTCATCGTAATAGTATGTTTCTGCGCTTTTTGTGATCTGAAACAGTCTCATTAAACTTGATTATTGTAACAAAAAATTTACACCGTAAGTTGCAAAAACTCGAGCCAAAAATCGAATTCTTGTTGCCATATTTTATACCTTAAGACAGGTGCATGTAAATAACTGCTGGGTCAGTTCTAACCAAATTCCATTATACAACTCAGTTTAATATTCCGAAGATATGATATGATACGATGTGATACGACCGAATCTCAAAAAGAAAAAAAATTAAATCATTAAAAGCCGATAACACTTTACTGTATACATTAGAATCTAGATAAGATATACTGAAAATTTACGCGACAACCAGACAACCTCTTTATCATGAAGAGAGAAAACGAATAGCTCTTTGTGGAGAATTGAATCGTCTTCTTCAGAAAACAACGGTGAAATTATTTTTTAGCAATTATTATCAGCGTTTCAGTGTAATTTCCGTTTGTTTTGTTAGTTTGCTAAAAAAACGAAACAGCAACTAAAAGTCGAGTTGTGTTACCATAGCATCCAAACCCATGGTGGCTGATATAAGTCCGAAGCAAATTTGTCAAGCTAAGTAAACGAAGAAAAAATATACAATAAAAAGAACGATGACGAATCGTTTGAACAGAAAGGAAAATATCACTGACGCGACAGGATGTAATTGGTTAAAAATATAGTTCTCTGAGTTAAAGGTTTTGTTGGAAAAAATAAATATATTGGTGAAAAAAGCGTATCGCGAACCATCGATATTAACAATGTCACATGTTGTGCACGATCATTGAGACAGCCAGTTACTTAAACCTCATTGAGAGATCTGTTGGTTTTTTAATTTCTGTATCTGGTGAGATTCTTGGGGTTTGAGAATAAACATTTTCCTCAGTTTTAAGGCATGATAAAAAGAAAGCTCGTTGGTGTATTCAACATCAATATAAGCTCAACCTCCCAGAACGCCAACATAGGACCGAAAGGACGACTTCTGCCTCCAATGTACCGTAACTTTCCTGGTGCTTTCTAGGCCAAATGAACTGTATTACACTATGATGATAAAAACCTCCAATCAATCTATAAAATTCGCCCATATTGTTATTTTATGTCTTGCGTGATGGCCCCCCCCCTTTGTAAGACTAATAAATGTAGATGTAGATCGCGGACGCGTTTTGGCTCCAATTTAGATACTTCTGCCTTTATGAAAAACAGGTGTCAGCCAATGAAGTAACTATCATGCAGTAGACTAGCATTTAAACTATAATTAACGAGGTAACTGGACAATGACAAAATAATGTTTTTCGATGGCTACTCCAGGCGCGCAATTTGCGATAACAATATAACGAGCCGTGAGCGATATTTTTGAGAAGATGTTCGTGACTTTTAATGCGCGTACTGTCATATCTGTCACGGTTTCCATTGTTAGAGTCGATAAAGCCATCTGTTGGCAGTTAAGAGCACTTATGGCCGTCTGGTCACTCGTCTTTTGATCGAGTACGTGCAGGAACGAAAAAAAACACAAGCCTAGGCGCGGCGACGGAAATGCTGCGTTTGCGAGGCTTTTGAGGCCCCAACCACAGGGTTTAAAGGATCGAAAGTTTCTAATTTTGAAACAAAAATAAACTGACCGCAGTTTTATTTCAGTCAGTTAGTAATACTATAAGATCGTACCGACCACACGCTGTCACATAAATGATGTATGACATGCCTCTCGCGACTAGCTTTATCACAATGACAAGCCGCGCAGTAAGAGGGCGTGAACTGATCGTTTCCTCCAGGCCTGGCTCCTTAGTCAGCCACATAGCTACACATTTCACACCACATTGTGATCACACATTGCGCTCTCCTCTCAAGTTCGGACGCGTCGTTGATCGCTCGCTGATTTTCTCACGTCTTGCCCTAGGTTGAATAATCACCGTTTTTACCCATAGTTGAAAGCGTTTGCCGAGTAGAAAATTCGACTCCTCTAGAAAATATAATGGCTCCTAAAACGTTTAAATGGACTCTGGGACTCTTGAACAACGCCAGTAAGAAATATCTCACGCTCGAAACATTCGGTTTCAAGCTGAACGTCGATGGAGCTTCGATGAGGAAGAAGCAGATATGGACGCTGGAACAGGACCAAGGCAGCGACATCTGCTATTTTCGGAGTCACTTGAACCGGTACTTGTCTGCTGATCCGAAAGGCAACATGAAGTGCGAAGAAGAAGAGCGTACAGAGGAAACGAAATTCACGGTGGAGACGCAAGCCAGCGGAAACTGGGCAATAAAGAGCGTTCACGGGGCTTACTTCGGAGGAGCAGGTGATCAGCTGAAATGCGTGGCTAAACCATCAACAACTGAGCTTTGGTCGATTCAGCTCGCCATGCACCCGCAAATCAATGTGATGAGCTCGCGAAGGACACGCTACGCGCATCTCGACACCAAAACCGAGACTATAACAGCCACGGAGATTATTCCATGGGGAGCAGACGCTATGCTCACCCTCGAGTTCGACGAAAATCAAGGAAAGTACGCTTTTGTAGCCAGCAATAAAAAGTACTTGAACAGCGACGGCTCTCTGAATGAAGATCCCAGCAAAAAAAGTCTATTCACCATTGAGTTTCACGAGGGGGAGGTGGCCTTCCGAACGGACAAAGGCAATTATCTAGCAGCGGTGGGAACGGGTAAAATCCAAGCCGGGAAAAACACCACCGTCGGAAAAGACGAGCTTTTCGTTATCCAAGATAGCCCGCCGCAGGTTTCATTCATCGGCCAAAGAGACAGACGACTCTCGATTCACCAAGGTATGCATGGCTTGTTTTGGTTGAGTACAAATAAAGCTTGCTTTATTTATTGTTCAAACACGAAACTTTTAACCGTTGTCGACGAGTTGTCGATAGGAGCGACGTCGATGTGATTTTCATTCACCAAAAATGCAAATTTTCCACATTTTGCCGATAAATCAACAGGTTTGAAGTTGCTTTGTTTCGAGTCCTCTATTTGTTTATTGTGGGAGCCGAGTTGAAAAGCGAAGATAAATGGATTTGCGATCGAAAAACTTAAACACGTGCCACGAGGATCTCGGAAAACAAAATAGAAGGCTTTCGAGCGGAAAATGCCACAAAATGACGGTCATTTTGGACTAAGTTTCAACTCGAGAAACAAATACCACAATGGTAACAGTGGGTCAAGAATATTAATAATGAAAAAATTCCCTACCGGATTAGGTTTCCGACTGGCTCTTTACAAGCGGCCATTGCGGCAACTGTGTTCATAATAATTTTACACGATTTAGACAATGGAACAATAAAATCGCTTTGGTTACGTGAATGAAAAATCATAGCAACAAAGTATTCAAAAGGAAACCAAGAAAGAGGCGAGTTTTGGAATGTAGGGAGATTCATTTTGTAAGTTGCATGGGCGAGTTGCTGGAATCTTGACAGGTATTTCCGCGCGACAGAGTCAGCTGATTCGTATGGCGCTAAGTTGATCGATATTGATCAAGCTTTCCATCATCAGTTATTTGTCACGAAATCTCCATCAAGTAACGATAGTCGAAGCATTTTCGATTGGATACGGCTGGTTTTATCGCATTGCAAAACATTCAGTCTCCTTGATTTCCTTCCAGCGATCAAAATTTAAATAACCAAAACGGAAGTCCGGCAGCTTTTACTCTCAAATTTTTACTTTGTCGTTACTCCGACGTCGAACGGCCACCTTTCACCCAACGAGTCTTTTTAATGTTTTCATTTGCGGAAACTGCTTGCATTGTACTTTAAAATACAACAACAAAAACAAAAAAAAACGTTTTTCACATTGAATTCTGCGTGAAACATGGCAAAGTTACGTGGAATAGCGGTGATGACATGATCAAACGAACTGAAATTTTCCCTTAAATGAGAACCCAGTGAAACAATGGTTGGTGACATCTGCCCGAAGCAAAATTAATTGTTTTTTGGTATTTTGCCCTCTTTAAAAACTGTGCAATTTTGGGCTGAATTCTAAGTAATTTATTACCTTAAATGGTAATATAGGAAGCGTGAAGCCTGAAATCAATCAGTGATCCCGGCATTAAATAATAATGTTATCCGATTGATATGATAACAACAAGCGATAACAGTTGTACAGACAGAAAGGTGTTTCGTGGTAATATCAATAACTGTAACTGAAACGAGAATACATCCAACTTGAATGTAGTAGATTTTTGAATTGGTAAACAATGCTCAAAACTTATCAGTTCTCATCTGTTTAAATTATGTGTGGCATGGAGGGTCAAGAGTTTTTGTACAAGAGCATTGTTTGGTTGTCATAGTCTTGATATTTGTCACAACAGGATGGAAATGTGATAGCAGCTTATCTCGATACGAAAATAGCTCTTTAATACAAAGTATCCTTAATAATATGCAACATTTGAAAAATGTAACTATCATTTTGCCTCATTTTGATCTTGGATAACAAAAAATTTTCCATTCAATTTAATTGGAATGTCTTCATTTTAAAGTTCTGGGGTTACCATTGATGTAAAGAGCTTTTAGTCCCCTGGGCAAGATTCCCTCTGCTGTTAAAACAAAGTCAAAGGACAACTCATTACAAGATTGAAGTCTGGGTCATAAACTTTTCAGTAAAATCGTAAAATAAAACAAATTTGTCATGAATATTTTTAAAACAACAAATTTCGTATTTTTGGAAACTGATGGAAGAGAGTTTGCTTAGGGCAGCTAACAATTGCTCAATTTCTGTCTCAACTAGTCCTCTCCTGACCGGACAAAGCTATGTTGTATACAAACTGTTTTGTGACAGGTACACTTTCACTTAAATAGAATGTGCATTACAACAATTTCCCATTGAGTGTTTTGAGAAATCCAGGATCCTACAACTCTTGTATTACAGTTAGTCTCTCTTACAATAACTACTCAATCTACTAGGTTTAGAGCTAAACCCTATTGCAACTGTATCACTTCCATACTCCCACAATTGCTTAAACTTATTTTGCCTATTTCCTTTGTGTTCTCACCACCTCATTGCAATTACTTTGGTTTCACAGCACTTAAAATAAAGGTGCTCTGACATAATAAGTAGATTTGCTCTGTACCTTCAAATTTGTCCTTTAATAGGAATGGATGTGATCCTGAGTCGCCGTGATGAACTTGAAGACACAGAGATATTCCAGCTGGAATTTGACAAGACCAGTGACAAGGGACAAGTAGCAGTGCGTGGAACCAATGGCAAATACTGGTACCTGGGTGAGAAGGGCATGACAGCTTCAGCAGAAACACCAGGAGATAACTGCTGGTTTGAGCTGGAATGGCATGGAAAACAGATTGTTTTCAAAGCTGGAAATGGGAAGTACATCACAGGCAAGGACAATGGCCATCTTATTGAAGGCAGTGATGAAATTGACCAGGAGAGAGGGTTTCATGTGCCAGAGCTTGTCAACAGACCCATGCTGGTCCTGCGTGGTGAACATGGCTTTGTTGGAGTAAAATCTGGAAAAGATTTATTAGAGAGCAATCATTCTAAATATGATGTGTTCTTTGTGATGAGCAAGAATGGTTCATACAAGATCCGTACTGACTCTGGTAAGTACTGGTGCTGTGATGAAAAAGGTAATGTAGTGTTGGCAAGTGACGAAGGTGGTGCCCATGAGTACAGTATTGAACTTCCCAAGTACAACAGAATGGCAATAAAAGCTGCCAATGGACTTTACCTAGAGGGGCACCAGAATGGATCCCTTTGTGCCTCAGGAAAGTCACTTGGAAAAAACAGTTTATGGGAGTACTAGAATGCAAGTGGAGAATGAATTAATAATTTTTCAAACTTAGACAATATTTTTGAACCCAGTAAGCTGAAACCATAACAGATGATTTCTAATAAAAATTCTAAATTTAATTAATTCTCCTTAGTTGTGAATGATATTGTTACATTTGCGTTATTATAAGAAGGTTATGGTTACTTCTGAGTGTAAGTGGCTCTAAGATTTATTTCAGTTGTCACACTTGTATAACAGCCTTAAAACCTGAAATGGTGACTTAAAGACAAGGTTAGATTGTGTCTACTGGTCCAGTGACACCTGCCTTCCACATCAAAAAAGTAACGTCTTCAACCAAGGTTGTTAGCTTGCTCAAAATTAATCTCAAGCAATTGTTATTATTATCATTATGATTATTATAGTTGTTATTATAATTAGCTTGTTTACAATTGTGTTCATTTATGAGGCAAAAAACTTTTGCTGGTAAATAACCTGAATTTCCCAACATTAAAAAAGAAAACAAGACATAACAAAACATAATAATTATAATAAGAAAATCATTTATTTAGGTGGCAAATACTGGAGAAACAGTGAAGTTTTTTCCAATCATTGGATGTGGTTCAGAAAGAATCTCTAATAAAAATGTTCTGAAATAATTTGTAATCAGTTGGATTACAAGAGTATACTTAGTTACTGTTCATTACCACTAAAAACAGAGCTTTCAGAGGGTACTGAGTACAGAGAAAATCTATCTTTGACACTTTTTTTAACAGCTCTAAACAATATAAAACTAAAAGTGTGCACTAACTACACCTACAGTCCAGGTTCCAAAAGAGAAAAAAAAAATTTTTTTAAGAATAATTGTTATGTCAATGACAGTACTGCATACACAGTATCTTGTGCAAGAACAAGTTAGTTTTTGGGTTTGAATATCAAGGAACAAATTGACAATGTCAAAAATTGTGAAAATAAAGACTCCTTTCATTTAAAAAACATGAAATAGTGAAGTTGTAAACCCTGCATTTGTTTTGAGCTATGAATAAAACTGTAACATCCCTATATCACCAACTACCCTTGTTATCTACTAGCAGATTGATTATTTCCCACTTATACCTCAATGTGCCATAAAATGCACATCTAACATAACACATTCTGGCCTTACATTCTCTAGAGCTACTTTGGTGCTAAAAAAACTAAAAAGTTTTATGTGGATTTATTTTTATTAATGTATGTGTTGCAATATTCTTCTCATTACATGCATCTTATTTCAGCAATTTGAGCTCCAGGGGCTTGCCTTTCAGTTAACAGTTCTAGCTTCCATACATGTTTTAACTTCCTGCACAAATTCTTCCAGATGCAACCTTTTGGTATACATCATGTGATACCACTTCTTATCATGCCATGCACTACCCTTTCACTATGAAAAAGTCATCAAATTTGAGAGCAGAAGGCAAATATGTGGTGGGCGGCCAGGTAACAATGGATCCCATGTTTTTTCTCAGACTGTATAAAAAGGGTAGGAACTATTAATTAACCCTTTAACTTCCAAAAGCGATGAACATGTAACTTCTCCCTATGTTTTATCCTCATATTATCCAGCAAAAAGGTAATGAGAATACTAAAACTTATCAAGTAGAGGTTGTTATCTTGATCAAATATGAAGTTCTCTTGAGTAATTTACAAGAATTGTATAACAGCCTGAGGAGAGAATTAACAATAAGATCCTGAAAGTGAAAGGGTTACTTTAAATTGCCCCCAGTGGTATTCCACAAATGTTGCACCAACCTTTGAGGAAATCCTGATCATGGAATTTATTCTCACATCTAGACCTGTTACTAATAAATTATCGTTCAGTCCCACTTTAAACTGGGAAATAGTTGCCACACAAACTTCCACAATGAATTTCGGTATTTGCATCACTTTTTTAACCAGTAATTTTGGTGAGCAAAGGTTGAAGTGGCCAGCTGAAAATAGTAGACCAGCCAGCGGGTGTTGGTTGACAATTAGCTCTTGTGGAGAACCCTATAGTTTTAACAACACATCTAAGAAATGGGTGTCAACAAGAGATGATCTTTTTCGCTGATGGGTGTCATCAGGATTTAAAACCCAATTCTTTCCTCTCGTTTACAGGAACATTTATAGCATATGAAAGGAGAATTAATAATTACATATTAGGAGTTTGAGGATGAAATCAACTTTGAGCCACCAAATTCCTTGGTAACCATTTCTTGCATTGCAAAAACACTCTTAACACATTTAATGACAAACTCAATAATCCACAATTTATTTGGTGTGTAAAATTAACATTTACAGAAAGAGCTTAGATGTTCTAAGCTTTCGTTGCAGTTATCATGACGGGTTTAATCCGATAATTTCAGCACTTGCATAGCTTTTTCGGTATTTTGCAAATTTGCATACAGCATACAAAATTATTGTTCACAGACAAAACAAGGTTTGCAACCGTAAAACTGAAACTGGAAAGGGCTTCGATATTTTCAACTTTCGTAGCAGTTATCATGACAGGTTTAATTCGATAATTTCAGCACTTACATAGCTTTTTCGGTATTGTGCAAATTTGCTTACAGCATACAAAATTATTGTTCAGACACGTAACAACAGATTTGCATTTGTGAAAGAAACAAAATTCAATTCACTTTGACACGTAGCCCCTCGCTATCAAAGCACTTATTTGACGATCGATCGATCGAGTGTGTTTCAGCTTGTACTTTCCAAAAAACAAAAGAAATGCTTTACAGATTGACATCTCACCAACGATTTCTGTTTACCGCTCGCCTGTGAGGTGCACATACTCGATCTTTTGAAAATTGGCACTGAAACAATTTTTCACCTGAAGCACAAAGCAGACCAAAAGATTTGCTACTTCGACGGCGTTAGTAATGGCACCTTACCTCAAAGGATTAAGAAAGCCATGTTTATCCTGCATCACATTCCGCCTCACGCTTAGATACAACATGGTGTGACAAGCAAGACAAGGAAGATGCTCTATTTTGGTCATTTCCCGAGTAACTGTTCGCGCCTGCAGGCGTTGCGATCCAACCGTGTTTTGTGATTGGCTTCACAACATGGAAAATCTAAATCAGAGCGACTGTATCAGGACTCTGGAAAAGTGGATGTGGATCGAACAAGAGCCCAGAAAAGGCATCCTTGGAGACCCAGGGGCTGTGAGTCGATTTCAAGTTCCGGCAGAAGAGCCCCTGGGGACATTGTCTTACAAGACTAGTTCCAAGCGATCGCAGTCGTTCTGGCATCTGATCGGTGCCAGAAAATCTTTGTGTTTTTCTGCCCAATCAGAGTGAAGAGTGCTTTCGTGTGTTTTACACGGACTCAGACAATAAGCTCAGTTGCTCGCCATGTTTGCTTGGGCCGTGCGACAGAGCTCTGCGCGAGGTGAAAAGTTTCAGTCCCACCGAGCACACAATGTAGGAGAAATCGATGAGATTGTCTGCAAAATTCTTACCGGAAATTATACTGAATACTTTCGCAGGTATCACAAGAGAACGTGTTTGAAAGTTTGCGAGGTTCGTATAAAACATAACGGTTGCAGGCGTTAATATGTCTCTTTAAACGTTAAACGAGATGGAAGCTGAAATCTTTCTAGATTTTTTGTATGATTTGCTGTTACTGAAACTTTGCCATTCCTGTGAAGTTATTTTGTCGCACGGGCCACGCAGGTATGTTGAGCAACTGGCGCTTACGCTTACGTAGTTTTCTGTTCGTGCCAAAATCTAACCTTCGCTTCGTAGCAAAGTCTTTTACAAAATGGTCCAAGGTTGCAGAGAACGTTAAGTTCGTGGACGACCTCCAGCAATCGCTTAGATAAAGCTTAGCTGTGTTTTCGGTTAGCGAATTAAATTCTGAACAAAAACCTATTATCGGGAACATTGGGAAGGAGAGATATGATCGGACAGTTGCTGATGGGTTTGGAAAGAGTTTAATCTGTTAACTGCGGCCTAGAGTGTTCAAATTCTTGAGCTCAAAAGGCCACGGATTCTCTTCTAGTCCCTTGGTCATTGTCATTTCACCTCTTTTGTCGATTGTTGAAGACCAAGTTAAATACCTTAGATCATTGGGAATCGATGCTGCTTTCATTGGGGGAAACAAAACCAAAAGACCAAGAAATATTGGATGGAAAGGGTGGGCTTGCTTTACACGGTAATTGTCAGCTTAGTACAGGGTCATCTACCCACATCTAATAAACAAAAGTTTCCACGCTTAGCTTCTCTTTTCTTTTTTTTTTCAACATAGGTTGTATTGCATTTGTGCATACCTTGACAAATGTTCCTCTAGTAGAAACTGGGAAACACCAACAATTCGAATTTCTTGTTTGGGTACTGCCCACGGGAAACTTTTATCGATGCCTCTTTGTTACAATAACGTTTTCAGGATATTTCAATTCTAAAGCGACAAGTGTCCCAAACTGCACGCGGAAGACCATCGTCTGGTAAAACCTTTTGACTGGAAACTTCTTCAAATATTTTCATGAACTCGCCAGTAAGATTTCTTTTTCTCTTAATGGTGATAAAAACAGAACAGCATACTCGACAACGATCTGAAACATTTTCACCCGGATTATTCATTGTCGTAAAAAAACACGCTGAACCTTGCCTAAACAACAAGCCGAAGGAGATTAGATTTTGGCGCGCACAGAAAGATGTAAGCGCCAGTTGCTCGACATACCTGCGTGGCCCGTGCGACGAAACAACTTCACAACTTCACGGGATTGGCAAAGTTTCAGTACCGGTAAATTATACAAAAAATCTAGAAAGATTTCAGCTTACATCTCGTCTATCGTTTAAAGCGGCCTATTAACGCCTGCAACCATTATGTTTTATATGAACCTCGCAAACTTTTAAACACGTTCTCTTGTGATACCTGCGAAAGTATTCAATACAATTTCCGGTAAGATTTTTGCGGACAATCTGATCGATTTCTCTTACATTGTGTGCTGAGACTGAAACCTTGCAAAAAATTGCTGCAAAGCTACAAAGATATTTCTGATTTCCTAATCGAGGTTTTCTCAATCGTATCACTTTCAGAATAAATTTATACATCTTAGAGTCATTATATCATTCATACAGCTTTTTGCCAAGAGGTTGTCCTACGAAAGCGTAGAAACATGCGCGATGTCGCCAGATAATTTCACGGGTAAAGGTTCTTTACCATTGGCTCATCGCAGTTTACAGGCTGAATTTTTTCAGAAAAAAATGGAGCCTATGAATTTACGACCTTTTTCTTCTTTCAAGCTTCCCATCGCCAAACAAGGGTAGTATCAAGAATTTAATCAGACAACGAAACTACCATTACCCATAAAGTCATCTGGAACTATCGCGTACGCTTTCGTTCATTCGTCGCTTATTGAAACCTTAGCCCGCATCAGGCGTAGTTTTAGCGAGCGAATGCACAGTACTTTCTTCGTGAAAATTGCGTATACCATCTTTGATTTTTTACCGCAGCAGAAGGCTGGGGAGAGAAAGTAATTCGTGCCAAGGGGTTGAGTGACGGTCAAAAGAAATGAGGAGGGTGGGTAAGGTGGTCTTCTCACCTTTCTCCGCCCCCTCCCCCCATCGTCCGCTTTAACTCAAAATCAAATATGGCCGGCTGGTCGATAAAACGATCGCGAGCTTATATGGTGACGTTAACTCGCCTTAATGATACGCCTGCACTGCAGGCTGTTGAAACCTAAGCCATATCCTCCAAGACAAAATGTCTCTCAAGCTCTCCACGACTGAATAACTAATAGTAACTCTAGCCTTAAGTAACCTAGAATGTACTTTAAAATCGTCGGAGACTCGGTAGTCCAGTAATACAAAATATTCAAAACAGTTTCGTTTCCAAAAAAGAATTAACTAATGTAACATTATTATCACCGGGGCTCCTAGACCTCTACGAAATGACAGCCTGTGTCCAGTCGTTCAAAGGGGGATAACACTATGCAACGGATGAAACGCTATCCGGTGGAAAAGTGTAAACAAAACGAACTGCGCTATCCACCAGATAAATGTTTACTCAATGGATAGCGTTATGCAACCTTTGAACAACCGGGATCTGAACTGTTAGTTAAAAGTGGTTCCAAAATACAATCTCGCCTTTTCTTGCACTGCTGTGTACCACTGTACGAACTAACTGACCACCTGGAAGAAGATTTCTGACTTGTCTAACATGAGTTTCTAGGAGAAGTGACACCATATCGACCCAGAAAACTGTGGGAACAGCAGCGAGTCAAACGAAATGACCTATTCGTATCCAAATCGGAGCCATTCGTAATTTGTATCATCCAAACAGGGCAAGCATTCTGTGACCGTTTTAAAATTTTTGATTGAATACTTATTCGCTAATGTATCGTTTGTTTTCTGACATCACCTCTGGCCAATTTTCGACGATGTCATTGTGGCTATGCACAATAGGTATCGTCAGTGCAGAAAAAAAATGCGACAAACAATTAAAGCAGATATGACCTACATTTAAAATATCTCAGTATCCTTTTGCTATTATCAGTTTTAGTTCTTCCCGCTCTGCGGTGAATTATAAAATCTTAGAGACGTGTCCAGTCCTTACACATCCGTATCCTTGTCATAAACAAGGCCTCTGGACTCATTATTGTCAACGTCCACGTCGTTGTGTCCTTTAGTATGGTCGTTGGCTGTACTGGCCAGAGGGTCACGTTTTGGTAACACGGGGGACTCCTCTCCTGACAGACGCACAGACACTTTCTCCTGCGTTTTAACGTACATGGTCCAAGGCGAGACGTCCGCCTGGTTCTTTTCTGGTTGAAACAAGATTACATACCACTTGGGGAGGTAGATGCAAGCTAAGATGTTGACTGCGAATAGGAAATCCACAAAGGCCAAGCCAAAGATCTTTCCTTTTCCATTCACGCCGTAATTAATCGTGACGTAGAGGAAACAGATCACGTACCAGTTAAACATGCAAAGCGACGTCCAGCGCACCTCCATGTCATTCTCGGGGGTGATTTCCTCGCTCATGGACATGATCGAATACACGGTGGCCACCGCCATGATGTAGAAAATGACGACCAAGAAACCGAATCCCTCGTGGATGGAACACTCGATGTACACAGTAAAAGGGTCATCTGTGGGGTGGCGTAAAATCTCGTTTGGCAGAAAAATCGCTATGACAATTATAACACCTATGTGGATGAGAACTGTTGCTATGGCAAAAAGAATGCGCGGAGTGCAAATGCACTGTCCCCAGCTCTCCTTGATTTGACCCTCCGCGTCGTAGTACCGGTTTTCAACGAATATGCATCTAGCTATAAGGGCAGCTAAAGGAATGCCAAGTGCTATGATGAAGAACGCTCGATAACCCTCGCAGGAGGAGGTGTTGGGTTTACTGAGGAGGGGGACTGGAATCAAGAAGAGTATAACAACAAAAGGCAACAGAACTAGCATAGCATTCCTGGCTCGACGCATCACAGGCGTGTCTCTGTTTCTGAAAAGCACTACTGCAACGTAGATGCTAAAACAGATTCCCACCACCATGATGAACAACATAACCAGACTGCCGGCGTCGCTCCAATAAACGTAGTCTTCAAAATGGGTGATGCATTCAGTCTTTGCAGCGTTGGCTGTGGATCCCGATAGACAACGAGTGCATTTTAATGACTCGTCCTCTGTACTGATGAAATTTTCCGCGCATGGTAAGCAGTGCCAACAACACTCAGACTCGCCTCGGGTTTTCTTCAAGGCTTTGAACTTTCCAGGTTTGCATGGATCATGGCAGATGGATTTTGGTACCTTGGTTTCCTCTGTATTCCACTGAATCCCTGTCAGAGGTCGCATAGTCAGTTCTGAGTTTTTTGTACCTGATTGCTTCCAGGTTCCAACAGAATTGAGCTTAAGGTATGTCCGACCTTGAGCTGATTCGGCCGATCCATTTCCAGGAGTTTGTAGTATTTCGATTTTGTACTCAACATCTTTCAAGTTTCTCTGAGGGTCGAAACGTACCCTTTGACCACTAAGGCTTGTAAAGTTTACGTTCTGGATGAACTTGTGAAAGTCGTGTACTTCTGGGCAGTTTGTCTTACACTTTTCTCGTGCGGAGAGAGCGTGAGCCACGGCAAAAATAGAATCAATAGTGCAGGTGGCGCTGTATGCCATCGACTTTAACTCAATCACAAGTTGCTCCAGCAGAGTCGTGTTCAACTGGACGACAGTGGGTACCACAGAAGGGGTAGTAGTTGGGGCTGATGTGGACGGTGCAGGCGGAACTGTAGATGGAGGCGCCGTACTATTTTCGGTGGAGTTACTCTTTTGAGGAGTAGTAGCTGCAGGTGGCTGGGTCTGGGGACTGGTTGTAGTTCTCACAGTTGGTTTCGTATCTGGTTCAGGAGAGGCTGGACCTAAGGACACCATATCCATAATCCATTTGTTACGGCCAGGATTTGATATCAATTGTTGAAGATAACTCTTAAACTCTACAATCGTTGCGGACGTACCAACTTTAATCATTCCTTGAGCTGCTGTATTTTCGATCGAAAATGCGGCCGCGTTGTCCCATGACGAATCGGTTCCGATCCACGTTACATCGTTAATTTTCTGCTTAAATGCTTCGTCAATGATGCTCTTGAAAAGGAGCTTTGAGGTCAACATTACAATCACTGAAAAATTTTTCTCAGCTTTCAGAGAGGTAATCAATGTCTGGACTTGTGCTTCGCTCGCATTTGATGCCAGCGAATACTTTTTACCGATACAGACAAATTTGTCTAAGGCCTCTTTTTCAAGAAGGTCTGCCGTGTACTTTCCCTCAGGGCTGTTGTCGTACACTACTCCCACATATGTCCAGTTCAGTCGCGTCGCTAGATGAACAATCGCCCTTAGGTTGGATCTGTCCCTCGCGATTGCATGAAATACAAACTCTGTGCGAGATATCAGATCTAGCTTTCTCTTGACTTGGTAAGTCGAAGCGATGCAGCTCATGTGGGGCGTTTGGCCGGTGAAAAGGATCAGCAATGCGCGGTAAAATGCGTCAGTATCGTCACGCTGTTGAGGTAGATCGCCCACAGCTGCAGCTAGAAACTGATCTTTAGGTCGGTGAGAATTAACCACCAGGTCCATGGCAGCTTTATCCGCCCGAGGACAAGTGTCCCTGATTTCATAACCTAATGATTTGTTTGGAGAAATAATTTTCTTCTCATTGATTTTGTTCACAGCAAACAAAATGGCCTCGACCGTCAAGATGCCGCGTAAGTCTGGTTTAACACACGAGTCTCCATTCTCCCTCTGATGCACGGGAACAAGACCGGCGACAATTGGCTTTTTCATGTCTCCGTTCGCACAAGTGAAGTTAATGCAAAGCGAGCAACATAACCCAAGCACGATGAAAACCGCTCTCGTATTAAATGCTTCCATGTCGAATTCGTCCTTCGTGCAGAAATTAAATCAGGAAGAGAACCATGGACTTCGTCTGGCGAGCCTGATAAAGTCAAATGAAATAACCAAGTTCAACGAACAATGAAAAGATTTACTCAATTCATAATCACCAGATAATTTGGATGATTGCGCGAATTATGAGTATAATCAAGGTTTCCCATGTCTAGTGCATGCTGTTGTTTAAAAAAGGCTTCTGATTTGTTTGTACATGAAAAAGATCTACGTACCTTGAATTATAAAGCAGATTGGAATGGATGAATAATGGTTATATTAAATTTCATTTTTGTATTATACCCATTAGTTCTACAGGAAGACTGAAAATTGAAGACTTGCCCTTCGTTGTGAATCACATATATCTTGACACCCGAATGAATCAGTGTCAGCTAGTGACAATCGAGCTCTCTTAGATCAAGAGCATTTGCATTTAACCCCAAACAAACATAATAAAGGTAATTATCATAAGTACATCTTGCTTTAGTAAGACCTGTGGGCAGCTGCTCGTTCATTTTTAAACATAAATCAAGAAATGTGAACTCTTTTGATCAGGTTTTCTATTCACTCGCGCTTCATGTCGTAGGTTTAACGAAAGAATACTACCCGCACCATATTACGAGAGCAGATAACTCACTATCGTTCAACGCATGAACTTTTTTTTTCAGGCGCCCCCTGAATTTATCACTGTCTCACTGCGACATGACACAAAAACGCATGTTGGGACTCTTTGTGACCGCAAATGCATAGGATTATATCAAAACAAAACACAAAAAGAAACTGAGAAGGGTCAAGTAAGAGCTGAGGTGCTTAGAGATGAAAGTGCACGTGTGAGGTTCTTTTTACTCAAGGTGATCTGTCAATGAACGGTGCCTGGATGGCCTTCCTTGTATTTAATTTACATAAAGTTGGAAATTGGTTTTCGTGTTAGTGAGTTTCGTCTGAAGGACAGGCCTGGAAACAGAACCGTGCTGAACAGAGCGGACCACCAAATATTTACTCACCGCACAAAGCAATGGTTTTAAGAGCTGACACGAGTCGATGGTGTTTCTTTGTTTTTTTACCCTATGGGCACTATCGCAGGGCACAAAACACACAAAAGAGACGTTTTTGTTTAGTTTAATCCCTGAAGAGAGTTTAGACGAAATGTGTTTGCATAAAATTATAATACAGCTGTAAAACATAGACCATGATTAAAGTTATTCTGGTTGATCCCGAGCGCTGATAAAAACGACAGTGCCCACAGATGAAATTGAATCATGATTCCACCATTTCGACTCTTGTTTGACAAGAAAATAACTGCAACATATCCACGACAATCTAAAATGTCAGACCGGATATTAATTGTTCTTTAATAAACTTATCAAGGTGTGTCGAGTGTTTAGTTGTTCTAGAAACATCGCATCACTGCCTAAAGCTATTTAATGGACGAAGGTTGAATTCTTCTCTGTTTTATGTTTTAGATTAGCAAAGGAATATTTAATAATAATGTCCGCGTTCTCTTCTGGTTTAGTAGGAGTGGAGATGACGAAAAAGGTGAAAAAGATAAGAAATAAATACTCTTCGTTGTGATCTTACACTCGTAATCCGCGACGTCAACTTATTCGTTGCAATTAAACACTGGAATTTTCTCCGATAACATTGCTAAATTAAAAAAAAATTGCAATCAGAAACTGTGTTTCTACTTGAGGAAGAACTTGCAGGAATATTTGTGTATGTCCACAGGGTCATCAGATAGTATGGAAAACAATTGACAATTTTCCTTTAATATCACAGCATATCAACAGTACTCAGTAGTGACTATAGATCTTTAACGTATGAAGGAGTAGAGGAGACTGTTTCTCAGATGTGCACTCATACAACAGAATAGTAGCAGAGAATTCGGGTAAATTAAAGGCACTTTTTTCGTACAGCTTTCCACTAAAAAATGTTGCTGTACCTTTTCGAAAAAGGACTAAATGGAGAACAGGCCAAAATTCGGTGATGTTTGGTCACAATGGATGACCCTTTTGTGTTTTTCTTTCATGTTAATTTTATTAGGTATGATCCTTTGAAGTTAATCTACGAATTAGTTTTTTATCAGCGGCGAAAATTAAATCTATCTATAGCTTCTGGTTTAGATGTTTTTCCACGATCAGAACTGATCACAGGGGTTGTTCCTGAGTTATTAACTCAGTTGCAAACCAAACACAAAATAAAAGAACTCTTCATCCCACGAAAACACTATTTAGGTAAAAATGATTAACTTTCAAAGAATTGTTTAGAGATCTTAGCAATCAAACCATTTTGCACTACTTCTTGAGGGAAACATAATGTAATATCGGTACATCAAATACCCTTTTCGTGCAAATTCCCAAAATTTCAGCGTGACGTTCCTTTTCGCCTGTTTGTGACTTTCAACCGAAAGTCATTCGTAAAGCAACGTTATAAAACTGAGTTTCTTTTTTTTTTTTTTTCGATAATGCCATAGAGTTGTTTGAGCCTACCTGCTGATCTTTTTCGTTAGAGCTAAGGAAGTAAGCCTAAAACTTTTATTGTATTCTACCCTTCACCGACTACTCTTTGAAAAGTTTAGTCTCTCGAATGCAACAGACAGTATCAGAATTTGTCATGACGCTCACTAAAAGTTCGCCCTCCAAACGTTCAAAAATTACCTCCGAAGAGTTCGTGACGGTCTAGGTGACTTACTGACATAAGTGTTGATTTTAGGTTGATCCTTACCGGCTGAATAATCAGGTATGGAGACGAGTGAGCCTTCTTTAAACTATGCTACGTTGCTCTATGCAGTTTTCTGCATGCTGTACTGAATTGCTGGATTGGAAGAACGGTTTCAATTCAACCGTCTTTGCAAAACGATGCGCTTTAAAACCATCTTAGACAAACTGAATTTGGTGTGACATGTTTCATCTTTCCATCGTAAGAATGAGCGCAGTTATGGATTTCCTATAAATCACATTTCTCCGACATGAGCTAATACACGGAGCAACAAATTGAGACTGCTGAAATCATACAGTGGATAAAGTTCCTGAACTAATACTGTGGATTGCATAATTAAGGTAACAAGGCGTAGTCCTCTATGCAGAAATGAACACCGGTTTAATTCGTTTCCTTGCGACTTCTGATTATTATTAAAGAAATTCTTTAGAGCTTATCCTCGCGCATGAAATCGAGATGAAAAAGAGATATTTCACGCTTTATCGCAGGCTTGCATGTCATGTTCAGAATGTTTGTCTGTCACTGCGATGAAGCTTAACGATATAATTACATGTAATGGTCCGCGCGTGCAACTAACCGGTTAATCTTCGTCAAAATATATCTTCTTACGAAAACATGCACTGAGAAGATTGGGGTCTGAGGGAATAGATTTGCTTAATGTATTTTTTTTTTAGATAAATGCGCTTAAGAAAAATCGTTCACCAAAAATTGTGAACAAGACCATCAAAATAACAGGTCTTCTAAAAACACTTTCCATTCTTTACGCCGCTAGTAAAACCCATTAAGACCTCAGTCGCGGTTGTTGTCATGATGCTACATCTCTATCACGGCACAAATTACCAACCAATAGCGTAGTGGATTAAACGTGGTCAGTAAATGCTGCACTCCAAATGAAGAGGTCTTGGATTGCCAGTGATTTCGAAACGAGTTCAAACTATCTTCGAAAAATAAAAAAAAGGATGTTTTCACCGTGTGCGTGTGAGTATAACGAAAATACATTCAAAATTAGATTACGCCTGGCTATATTTGCAGAGTGACCTTCCTGCGAGCGCTAATGATCGACTGGTTGTAGCGAATGCAGAACCAATAATGACTTTCTAGAGACTTTTGTAGCCTTTGTATTAGAGATTGCTAACAAGTTAAGCCAAGACTGGATACACAACTGATACCAAAACCTTCCAACGAAACAACATCTAGTATAAACTTGAGCGTGACAATGGAGCAGAGTGCTTACTTTGCAGAAGAATAAAGACTTGTTCTGCCAGCTACTCTAACTGCTGCACATACTGCGCAAATTAAAAAAACTGAATTTACAACACAATTCCCGAATTCTTACCGTTCAAGGAGAACTCCGCTACGGTTACCAGACGTCTAATGCAACATAGGCCACGAGCAGATTTTAACTAAGGCCTATGCTTTCATCGGAAACAAGCTACTGAGAACTCCCTAAAAACATGACAAGAATGTTGAAGGCCCAATCATGGCTCGCAGTCATTGAGGTGAAGATTACATGTAAACAAAATGAACAAGCTACTTAACATGAGGAGTCAAGTTTCAACATTTTCTCTTAACCTTTTTTTTTTCTTTCACCACAGGCAGTCCAGACGTACTGTTTCTAGAAAATGAGTGATACGTGGTGTTTGAAAAGTAAAAACATTGCTAAACATTGCCTGCAAACCTCCAGCGGAACGACTCTTTGTTTGCATTTGCATTTTCATGTTGTATCCATCACCTGCTATACAAACTATAGAGAATAACACCTCAGATATCAAAAAGACGAAAAAAAAATGCCACATAAACCAGCCAGGTAAAACGTGGAGGTGTTCAGCTTAAGGTACGCAAGATAACTCTCTGTGGATCTCAGTGGGATAATGACTTTCCCGGCTGACAGTTAAAATCTTGGCCGATACACACCCTTTTCGTCAAGGACGTGCAGGCTGAAATTAACCAAAAATTTTAGAACACAGTAAGATCGTACCGAGGCTGAGAGTCTTTATTTTTGCTGATTTTTTTCCTTTTTTTTTTTTTTTCAGTTGTGAGAAGTGTAAGTAAAGGTAAAAGAAATGCAAAACCATGGTCTATCAGGACTATTAACTCAATACATTTTAATAGTAACAATGCGGTTTTCTAAATGCACGATACACTCAGTTTGTAGTCGAACTTAATTCGTTTATTGAAATACTATACCACACAACTTTAAGAACATATGAAGAACGTTTTCAGGCTTAAATCACAAAAAAAAATAAATAAATAAATGAAATAAGAACGTCCAGCCTTAGCTCCAAAATTAGACGTTCTTATTAAAAATAAAAAATTGCGGTCACCGGAAAAATTTTTACGACAAACGGTTCAAATTTGTCAATTTTTACACCTAAAGGCAGAATGCTTTGGCCGTTTTACTGCTAACGGTAGAACCCATCGAAACCCATCCCTATGACAACAGTCCCCACGGGGCCCGTGATGGGAAGCAAATTAACCAAGAAACGCAAAAATATAGACCACGTATCGACCAGGACAAATAAGTAGACAATGATGTTAAGGCAAAAGAACAGCTTCTATTGAATCAGCATTTAAAATCTGTCGCAGTAAAATTAACATACAACTTGACAGACTGACCGGCATAATATAATCGGCAAACAGTATGTCTGAGCTTCCCGTATTTTAATCAGTAATTTAAGGTATTTGTTTTAAAAACACTGGCTTTTCAACGAACATTAACGTGCTTGTCAGTTCATTCACAGGCGACCCAAGCGTACTGTGTGTGACCCAGGTTTCAGTCTGTCTGGTGTGTGACTTTGGGTGTAAAGTTCATTAACGGCAATAACTAACATATTAAAGTGCTACTGAAACGTAATTTTCATATCCGAGATTTTTGCAACATAATAGAGTTTGAACATTATTTGCAAACGCTGTGTACATTTTTGGGGCCAACGCAAAGCGGAAAGTACATTTTTAACCATTCGAAGTTGACCCGCTGAGATCAAAATTGACGGCCATCTTGGCGCGGCCAAAACAGCTCTGTGACGTCACTGGTTGTGTACTTCTGTGAAAGAAAGGTAAAAGCATGGAGTGTGGCTTGCATGTTGAGAGGCCGAAAAAGAGGATTTCGGGCAAAATGCCATCCTCGTCTTATTCATTGGCGGCCACATCGGCATCTTGGCTATCTGCGAGAGGTTCGCCTGGATAGGGAGCAAAATTCCCGACTGATATCGAGAACGAATCTCTACCAGTCTATTTAGTTAATCGGCAACTGACGAGATCCACAAGATTAGGATCGAAACCGCAGTCTTGCCTGACCATCTACAGAAAATGTCGAAAGACAATTTTACGGCAGATGGGCTACTAAACGCCCCGGGCCAAGCAATGCCATTCAGAGAATGAAGAAAACATGGAAGCCTCGTACGACACCGCCACTAAAGATGATCTACTCGGCAAGTCTGAGGATAACGAACAAATCCCTCTGTACCGAATGCCTAGCAGAACATGCCCAGAATCCCTACAATATAGGGCGAGGGCCAAAATAAGAGCAGACGAGGATTTCAAAAATGAGATAAAGCAAATTCTTAACAACGCGGAGCAAGAAACAGTAAAGGCGATCATGTGCTTCTATGAACGTGAAATCGGTCGTTTTAATACCGAAATAAAGAAAAGAAAACGAGCCAAAATGGCTGGAACACTGAACACTAAGAACTGTAGTACGATCGAATCAGCGCGCGTGGCGCAAGCTGAAAGCAATCAAGACAACTTAACGATCGAGACAGTCAAAAAAATAGCTGTACATCTACAAAGGCGAACGATTCGAAAAAGACGCAATCCCTGATGCACGTACTCAGTGCCACACATAAAGCAAATTCTCATGAAAAACTGGCATTTAATAGAAACACAACCACTACTGAGTGAACTATACAAAAATCAGCCGCCCGTATCTTACAAAAGAGGGCAGCCGCTCAAAGACATACTCGTGAGGGCTAAACTTTGAATAGGCTACTCTAAACACACGCTTGGGAGTCGTGTAGGCTTGTCAACCCCATTTTACGCCACCATCTTCCTCTTCGCTACTGGAGACAACTTTGCTTCGTTCAGAAGAAGATTCACTTGACAAAACTCCAATATCTGCCATCTCCTTCGCCCACGAATACAAACAAACAGTGAGTGAAATAAACCACGCTATCGGAGTGAACGCAACCAGTGACGTCATCAATCCATTTCGCTCGGTACCAGGGCCCGGACATGGTTTTGTGTAAAATTTTTGATTTGAACGGTTAAAAAGGATATCTTTCGCTTCTTTTTGGCCAAAGCAAATTATCTCATGATGATCAGCATATTCAAAACTGCAGGTTAGAGCAAATATTTCAGATACGAAAATTTCGTTTCAGTAGCACTTTAAGATCGAATTTCAAGCGTACGTATGCGTTGTTAAAAAAAGGAAAAATTATAAAATAAAAAAGAAGCAAAAAAATTTAAAAGGATAATAAAAGCGAGGAATAAAACATGTGCAGTCTCCTTACCTTTATTCCGTACCCGCTTTGTTGCCAACGGTCGTTTTAACGCTGTTTTGGCGACTTTCTTTGTAAAGCGTGCGGTGTCACCACCAATCAACTGTATAATAGGAAAAATTATGAAAAAAATTAAGAAAAAATTAAAAAGGAAAATAAAAGCGAGGAATATATCGTATGAAGTCTCCTTTCCTTTTTTCCGTTGCTGCTTTGTCGTTTACGGTCCTTTTAACGCTGTTTTGGCGACTTTCTTTGTAACGCGTGTGGTGTTACCGGTCAACTGTGTATAAAAAAAAAATCAAGGCTGGAAACTTCAACCGGTCCCGAACACCAACCGTCGCCACTCGAAGGCCGATAAATTGCACAAAAGGCGACCGATCCCCCTCAAATTTCCACCCGCGAGAGTGCTTAGCTATTACCTACCCTTTCCAGTGGCAAAAGTTTCCAAATTCTGCTGCATCGATCTGAGAGCCGCTCCGTTTTACTACCCATTCTGGCTAAATCGTTTTGTAGGTACGCGTATCCTTTTGCCCTTACTACGGGATTCAAATACCACAGCGCATCAGGTCGAATTACACGCACGACTCCCCAGACGGTGTTGCTTGACAATCGGACAAACGTAACAAATTTCCTAACGATCCCCTGGATGGTCTTTTATTTGGTCACATTTATTAGATGTCAGAAAGCTTTCTCAGTATTTCATGCAGATTGGGAAAATATCAGTTTACCTTGCAGTCAAGGTCAACTTTCCATAATTTGGAAAGTACCATGTGATTGGCTAGGATTGAGAAAGGAATATTAATTTCGGTGGAGCGGGCGTTGGTGGAGTTTCTGATCTCTAATAAATGTAAGATTCAGAGCAGCAAAAGTAAGGTTTAGTCAAATTTTAGAATACTCCGTGCACTGCATAATCTTAGCGAAGGAAATCAAAGAAGGAAACGGTTACTCTGGGCCGTCTAGGGTCACGTTTTAGTCGTGTACGGTTACTCAAGCGTCACGTTTTAGTCGCTTGCGGTTTTTTGTCAGCTATTTCACAACTGTCACTTTCCACGCAAATAAAACAATGGTAAAGGAATGTTATTTTCGATTGAAACCACCTGCTGGTGGGCAAAGGCAACATCAGTATTTAAATGAAACTGTCTATTTTGTGTCAAATAATTTGGTTGAAAAGTAAGAGTAAAAAAGTATGATAAAATACTACTAAAAGTAAGATTAAATGTAACTCGCCCTGTTTAGCGTTCATTTTACCAATCCATGTTTTACTAATCCATGTTTTACTAATCCATGTTTTACTAATCCATGTTTTACTAATCCATGTTTTACTAATCTAATCCATGTTTTACCAATCCAATCCATGTTTTACGAATCCAATCCAGTCCTTATTTTACTAGATGCCCAAAAGTTACACACAGCACGCTTGGGTCGCCTATGGTTCATTCTACACTAAAATGAGTTTTAATCCTAATTGACGGACGACAGATCAGTAAAACCGAGCGCTCAAACTTTACTTAACATTGGAGATGATAGCGGCGAGAAAACAAATGTTACGATCGTAACCTGGATTTAAAGTCGGATCAGTCTGAAACACGAGCTTTATAGTTCGGCCCGGACAACAGATAACGGACTACGGTGGATTTCGAACTGTGTTTAGACACAGACTGAGGTATGACAAACAAGCTCTTTTACAGACGAAAGGACCGGGTATTAAATGCCGACCGAATATGATTGGTGTACGTTCTCTAGGTCTAATTAATGATGGACGAGCCGTGAGCCGTAAAAGCTGTTTTTAGTGGCGAATTTCTGTCGGACTCACAGTGCTAAAATAACTTGTTTTGATGAGAGTTTTCAGTGTCGATATTCGCGAGTTTCTTGACCTCGAGAAGTTGTACGTGTTTTTGACAACTTAAGAGCACATCCAGTTAACGACAAATTGAGTCTCCAGTTAGCCTAAATACGAGGAAAATAATGAAGTTTTGATACACGAACGTGACTTTCTGGTTAAACATCAACATATCAATGATTCACAAATCCAGACAGGTTCCAAAATGGAATTTCGATTGTTGTCATTCGTGACCCATCGCTTTCCGTTTTCTTGATGTAAGTATGAGTCGATGTTCTTGTATCTGGCTAAAAACGGTCAGCGGTCCAGCCAGAGATGACAGGTGTTCAAAAAATATTGCAAATCTTCGAAGAAAATAAACAGCTGAACGCTGATAATATTTTCAATGGAGTTTCAATCCTTCTCCCAACAAAATGAAAAAAACATTTTACGTATTTTGTCTTTTCACGTCGCTGAGGGGAAAAGAATACAGAAAAAAAAAAAAAAACTTACACGTCGCATGACCCATAATTAATTTCAATTTGGCGTGACGAATTTTTAAGCAGAAAATATCTGAAGAGGGAAAAGCTTTTATTTTAGTAGGGATGAACACGAAAACGACACAAAGCGAAAACTAGGCTTTAAATGTTATTGAGGTACATGTATACGTGTTGTTGTAAATAGCGATCACATCAGAGTAACTAAATAAACATCAGAACAGTAATTACTCTACTCTAAAGTGTACTTACCATAAGCCTCGGAGGCCGCGAAGATCAGGGAAGAGTATTTACAAATTTTCTCCGACTGGGAAGCATCTCAGGAAGTATTCGGGCATTAACCCCATCCATAGTCACGCAAATATTTTTTTCTAATATGAAACAAAGACAAAAATCAAAACAAGAAACGAAAAATTACATTATATCAATCATTGACATGATTCGTCTGCAATAATCAAGCGTTGATTCAAGCGCTGTGAGCATGATTTGTGATACAGAAATGAGTTCTCATCGGGGGGGGGAACCTTTTTGCTATCACACAAAGCGGAAACAATGCCCACGGAAGAGTAGATCTATTCAAGACCCCAACTTTGTATTGAAGGTTACCTAAACGCCATCAAAGAAAGTCTGCCCCAGTTGATCAGCTTCAATGGCCGGATGCAGGAAACCAATTGTTTTCTGTACGGGTCTTAATTTGAATGAACCAAATCATTTATTTCCCTCAAATGTAAGCCATAAATTATTTATGGAAACGTGCGAGTAAATATAAATGGACTTTCTTTCCTTTTTAGTCAAACGAACGCAATTATCCACTCGAAAAGATGGCAGCAGCTTTGAGCACTCTGCCATCACCAAAAACTTACTGTCACGATATTTTGTCCATTCTTAGCCGATATCTGTCCATAATAATTCTATTCCGCAGTCTTCCATTTTTGACAGGTGAACCGATCAAAATTATGATGTCTTCCTGTCTACAAACATGACAAAATGTTAAGCGATCCTAATGCAAGGTTTTCTCTATTCTTCTTTTTTTCCGCGATTTGTTTTGTTTTTCAATAATCAATGCCTTGCGTATTTCCAATTTATCTTTTCATACAGTCTTCTAAAAAAGAGAAATAAAACCTAACGCGGCTCTCATTAGCGCAAGCACGGAAGTCTTCTGTAGTTGTTACGCAGGAAACTCTAATGGATTATATTGCCTATCTTCAGTATATATCTTGTCTATCGGTAAAAATAGGATGAATGTACGTCTAATTTTATCTACAGACAAAGCCAAAAGTAAGAGATGTGACTTTTTTTAAGTTCAAGAACTGATAAAATGAGGAAACGATTTGACGCCATTAAAATAATATATGGGTCTGGGACTTGAGACATTGTTGTAAGAGGCAACATACAAGAGGCAACAGTTGGACTGTTGTGTTGTGCCGGTGAGTAAAATGAGAAGAGTGCTGAAGAAATGAATCGGTGAGTTTTCACCGCCTTAAGGCAATAGTTCAGAAAACGAAAATGAAGGATCTTTCAATCTCGAGGAGTTGTGGAAACAACAGACTTACGTTTATATACGGCATATCGTCTAAACTCATTGTTCAATTCCCTGAAACGCATTAGGCCCGAACATGGCGATAATAAACAAGGCTTTTTTAACAAGAACCCAAGCACAAAGTAGTTTTTTGCATTTGCTAAGGAAAGTCTATATCGGCAAGTGTATGTTTTATCGCGGACAGTGGACTGGGAACTAGGGTAGAAGAGTGAGAAGAGCCGCAGGGGTGGAGAAATGTTCTGTCATTTGCCTTCATCACCGAAACGTGGCGTCGCGTTTAAAACATTCAGGTCATTTCACAGTAAAACAAGAACAAGATTCAACTTTTCACCAAAATCCTGCTTTCATATGTCCCACGTTTTGGAATAGTTAGAAATGTAACCTTTTTACACTAGTTCAAACTTCCGACCATATAATTTTTAGACTCTTGCGCACGCACAGTGTTTGACCATCCACGTTTCGTTTCCTCTTCTCGTCTTAGTATTTTCAAAAATAGCACTTCTCGTGCTTTGCGATCCCCTTTACGCTGAAGATAGTCAGTTGCAACTAAAAGTACTGAAACAGTAACTACACAAATCATTGTTGTAGCATCTTTGTAATGATGAATTTCGACTGGAACCTCCTCACACAAGTGCTAGCAAATGACAAATAACCTAAAGTTTCAGCTCGATTAAAAACCGTCAAAAAACTAATGATTTTTCAAAACTGTTCATTGAATATACTATTTGAATTGGCAAATCGCTTGTTTGTTACCCAGCTGCAGCTCATTATGCTGTGAGCAAGACTTCAGTTTTTTCAAATATTTATTTCTAAACGGAAATGCATTATTTCAAACCTGAAAGCTTGTGAATAATTTTACATTCAGATTCTGGCTTTCCCAAAAACGGCTTGCTTTTGCATAAATATTTAAGACCATCTGAGAAATTTTCCGATGTAAGTAAAAGAAAAGCTTCTTGAGAAAACAAAATCCGATTTCGGTTAGAATAAAGTCCTCAAAACAGACTTTCTTCACATCTAAATGGATGACAATCATCCATCGAATCGAACAAAAACAAGTGAAAACCATTCCGTTTGTTTCCACAGAAAAGGGAAGGACAGCTTTCCCACGCCACGCGTCCATATCTTGCACAGCCAGTCAACAAAAGAATTGGGAACTGACAAACAATTCAGTATCACTCTTAAAGTGTTTGCCCATTAAAAGATAACTTTACACTTAATTTCTTCGCATCCAAACCGACAGTATCTCAAGAGATCATCAAAGTGACCTATGGCAATTATAACTGAAAGTAAAACTTCTCTATAATTCCAATCAGGTAGTCATCGAGAATTTACCATTTTTTTTTTTTTTTTTTTTTTTTTTTTTACATCGATATCAACCATGTAGTTCCATGCGGCTTGCAACGGCCTCTCTCCGGCGTGTCCAATCAAAGCTTGTTATTCCATCAATTTTAATCTATACATCAGCAAACAAAACTGATGCAAACCTCTCCAGCGTACACTGAGGTGACGGAGATTCCTCTCTCGTAATCTAGCACTTTGAAACCTTCAACAACTTCATCTGATAGCCTCATGATACCATAAGCATTTTCTACGATTATATAGGATGCTCTGATCAAATTAGCACGCACGCAAACCTATAGGAGTCGTTAATAATCGTGCTCGACCCAGCGCAACACCTAATCGTACATTTTTCTGTTTTATTCAGCCTTTTGTCGATGTTTCTTCCGGCGCTATAGAGATGTACTGTTTTTTTTTTTTTTTTTCCCGTTATGATGCGCATTTTGGGGCTATTGTGATATTTTACTAAACCGTTGACCGGTAAATTCAAAAGCAACCAGTCAACATCAAACATGGCCTCACAAGATCAATACTATTATTTTCCGCTCAAGCCTCAGACGGAGTTAAAAAGAATATCGTCTTAATTTGTTGATTTTTTTTTTTCTTACTTATGGCTAAAATTTCGCGAAACCGCCTTTCGTACTCAATTATCACTCAAGGGAGTTCGAAATTTGCACTACAACAATGCTAGCTTTGATAAAACTGCCGAAAATAACAAGACTCCTGTTGCTGCACCGCTGATATTTCTCAAAGAATCGATCAGCGTCACGATATTTCCCTTGCATTTTCGCACCGCAAAGAGGTATAGTCAACTTGAAGGAATAGACCTAATATAAGCGTGAGAAAAAGAGAACTTAAAATGTTATCAAAAACAAAAAGGGTAAAGATACTATCACAATATAACTTGAGAAGATCAAAAAATTATTACAAATGGAAAACTTTAAAATTTGAGTTACAATCTGTCACTCAGCAGTCCGTAGCGTATGAACCACTGTGCACGCTAGCACAGTGCTCGAGAGACGATACTCAGATGAAGATGCTATTCAGGTATTCCTCGTGCGGTTGAGTTTGGTCTTTTCTCTTTATACCATTTAGTTTTAAGAAACTGGTAAACACTTGACCATTCTGGTCTGACGGCGCCAAGTGTTTTCCAGGTAATCACGAAAGCACTCGAATACATGTCATTTTTTTCGCCATTGAAAAACACCAACCTAAAAAAGGGTAAGATTTGACGGCGCTAAGTGTTTTTAAGGTAATCACGAAAGCAGATGAACACATATGTCATTTTTTTCGTCACTGAAAAACACCAACTTACAAGGGTAAGATTTGTTGCAGAGTGCTACAACTGAGAGAGGTGACAGAATGAATGATGCAGAGAAATTCGGTGTGCAATTCGATAAATTTTATTGGCAGCCAATTAGACGAACGGAAATGTAATGAAGAGCCAATGAGAACGTGAAGTAAAAACAAGCACTGCCTCAAACGCGGGAAAACGCGGGCAACCATGTTGAGATTGGTTTAGCTTTGAATCTGATTGGTTGAAAGGATGGCGTAAAGTTTTCTGGACCAATCATTGGTGAGGTAAGGCAGAACCAAAGCAATCCCGGATCACTTTCGACACTAATTGAAAATTGCTCTAAAGGGAGGGCTAACAAAAACTGTCTTGGTAAGATGCTGTGTTTTGGTCATAAATATGGATAAGATTTCGGAATATAGTTAAACCCCATCCAAAGTATTCCAGGGAGGGCCTCTTTATAGCGATTAGAGAGGGGATTGAGGTTTCTCTCAAGAACAAATTATTAATTGGCGCAATTAAGTACCCCTACCACGCTATTTGGCATATGTCAAACACCACTGATGTGTTAATTAAGTAGATTTCAGCACCTTGCGAACAGGAACCGCGACGGACAGATTCTGCTCGAAATACGAAGTGTGTGGTGATCATAAAAAGGAGACATACAAATTCCGGTAACTAGACAAACAGAGAACAGAGGATTAGTTTCACATTTTCATTCAAATATATTGGACTGAAATCGATAAACTACCGGCTTTACAGATGTAGACTCTTTTGTGTTGGGAAACTTAACTTTATTCTGGACAATAAGTTCTATTGTTTACTTTTGTCATTGACTGAAAACTTACACCTTTAACTGAATTCATCAAGCTTGAAACCCCCATTTTTTTGTGATTCATTGCGCAAACGCATAGCTTCCACAGTCAATAGTGCAGGACAGCTGTTACATGAAACTTGTTACCTGACCTTGCAATTAACGACAAGTTTTGTAAAGTGCATATGTAAAGCGTCTGAAATAATGATTTGAAGGTTAGAGGGTTTGATTCATGTTGAAAAACTTGGAATTTCTTTTGTCCAAGAACGCTTCTGTCATTGACTGAGAAATTTCATCCTTCGTTGCATACTATTGTCTCTGTTATCGATGAAAGACATAAACAGTCCGACAACATATTACTAGCTTAAGCATGTACGTTGTAAAGTAATATGTGGATAAATTTCACATTTTTGTTCTGATTACCACTTGATTGAAGGATGTAAAAAATCTTGAAACAAATTGATGTACATCGTCACATTTCTTTGATTTCTATACTGTCTCTAGAAGTGGAATTTCATGCCCCTCAATAACCTCAAGTCACAGCTCACCGGCTCTAAAAGGTTCAATTTGCAAAATGAATAATTCGATAAAGACAACAAAAGATTGAATGAAATACTTTGTAGTTCATGTCTTAGTCTGTTACCATAGATTTAAGGATTGTTTGGAAACGCTTCGAGCCATGACAAAGATCTCTCGCTGTGCATCACTCGATACATACTCGACGCAATTCTAATTCGACCATTTGAGCGAGCGATACGAACAGGACGTACGCATATTAACCACAAGTGTGGATTGAGGTCAAAACACTGGGAGACCTGGATTTCCGTCACTCAACGACGCCAGGTCATGCAACAGCGCTTATACGGCAGTCAGACGAATGCGCAGACGTTTTAGTTCATTGGAAACACGGCAGATGAATACGTCCGTGACAGCCTTATAAGAAACATTAAACGTACGCTTGGCTAACAATTAGCACGTCAGCGGCGTGGTTCTTGGCTCCGGTACAAGTCGCTCTCGAAAACAATTCACCAACATCGCAGAATCGTTCATCAATATAAGAGCTAAGTTTACCACAGCAGAGAGTCAAAACTCTTGTAAAAGGTCGCATTTATCCCCACTTCAAATCGCTCTGCTGGCTCAAGGATATTAAGCCAGAGTTGTCGACGTGACTAAGCGCTGTTATCATATTTGAAGGCCCTGCTTAGTGTTATACAAAGATTGATACAAGCGAAGAGTGCGAAGCCATTTGCAGGTGACCCAATCAGTCGGAGTGCGCTAGAGAGCGTGCCTTTCTGCAATTCATGAATAATTTGGAGCCAAGTGAGTTATGTGAGACTGGAAATGCGACGAACAACAGTTCTTCTTGCAATTGGAATTCTAAGTTTCATTTTGGCCGCTTCAGCTAGAAAAGGGAACCGTAATGAAATTGCTGAAGGAACAAGACGAAACAAAGGTATAGCTCAGTAAAGTCTTCTGCTCTTGCACGTTCGATTTCTAAAACGTGTCTTATGGACACGGAATATGTTCTAGTTCTAGACTGCGTTACGCGCGTTCATCTGATAGAGGTTACCAAACTACACTAGCTTGTTGTAGGAACTGTGAAGACTGTCCGAAGCCATTCTAAGGGAAATGTCTTCAAAAAAAAAAAAAAAAAAAAAAGCCAGGACAACAGCCAGATAACAATAATAATTCCACATTTTGAAAACGACATAGTCTTATTAGCTTTTTCTCATTACCATCGACTTGCTTTATGTCATCTGAAGCTAAAGTGATAAATTGTTCAACCAAAGATGTTCAGGGAACGAGTAAGATTATTCCGAAAGACCATGTGCGCCTTCGTCAGTTAGTGGGCTAATATCTCGTACAAGTGTGGTGTTTTTAAGTACCGTTCAGAACTCGATCAAAGCGTTCCCGAATTACCCATGTTTTATGTTTTTGTTGACATTCTTTTCAGAATTTCGTAGCGAAATGCTACTATGCCATTCACTTAAAAAAATCCAAAAAATCCTTTATTGGGCTTAAATGATCGCGAGTAATCCAAGAGCAAATGCTTGCAGATTTTTTTGATATTGCTTATTCTGTTTCCTCCTCGATAGATAAAACCTCACCAACGGCTTGCCGACGAACTACCCTGTGCTGCAAACTTGGACGAAAGGCTGTGCGACTTGACTACACGTCGTCAGTTTACACATGCAACATCGAGGCTCTGGTACAAGGTCTGAAACACCACAAGTCTGCAAGTCATCGACTTCGCAAGACGCACAATGTCCAGGCGGACAGAATGGATGCTGCTAACTCGCTTCGCATGTCACATGGATTTCGCTGGCGTTTGAACCTCTGCGAATCTCAAGGACCAGTACAAAGGCGATGCTTTCAAGATTGCTGCGAGCTTAGACTTCGAGAAAAGCAAGCCAAAGCAAAAGCAGCCACACAAACACAAATGCAAAGCGCTTCTACAGAGTTGGAGACACACACGGAACAAACCTAGTCTTTTTAACAAAGTCTTCCGAAGTAACACGTAATCGTTTACATTCTGAAGAGAGAAACAGGACAGAATGAACGGATAATTACCTAAATGGTTTTGTATTTGATCCATTTATACCGTGTCCGTGTTTTGATGCCATTGGTAAAGTTGTTTACAATTTATTTTATTTCTAAGATAAAAGGCAGTCGAGACAAATTTATAATATTCGTGGAATTCTTAATTGCCATTTAAGTTCCCATTGCCGATTTACGTCTTTTCTGTTGAAGAATGTGAAGTATTTGGATTCTCTAGGAACGTGGTTGACATTTGCGTTAAATAATAACGAAATGACATGTATATTTTCATCCAACTCTTTTATTTTGTAAAGCAAAATGTTCGTTGTCATTATGTATCTCACTAGGGTAAAACAATTTATCTGTAGAATTGTAACAAAGATCGTTAGGAACTCAAATCGACTTGAAAAGGGTTTTAAGCCCTTAGGCATTTAAGATCTCCTCAATGGGTGGAAAAAGCGTAATTTCTTGTCCCGATCTGAATTCTAGTGTTTACTAAATATATGAATAATCTAATTTAAGACTGTCTGGTTTTATGGGGTTAATGACGGCAAAGAGACTATTAATATGTCGGCTGTGTTGTTTAGTATATCTGAGCTGTCAGCATTACACGTTTTGATGATGTGCTAAGTCAGCCGCGTGAGTAATGTATAGCAAAGTGGAGTTAAGTGGTAGGAGGAGCCGAGCTACTGACAAATGTTGGTAGAGCATCCATTAGCATTGTTATCACGCGATCAAGGAACTGTTATTGACGCGCTGCAATCGTCCAAATATCCATCTGCAAAGCCACAGGATTGCTTGGCCTCTCGAAACTTTAGTTTGTCAATCAGAAAGACAGACGAGAATAAAAAGGATCGGAGGGAAATTGTTAAGGCGTCATTTGTGAGTAGTTACACGAACCAAGACACGTTTAGCGTCAAGAACAAGTCATGTTAAACGTATGTAGTAAAACAGAGAGATTTTCCCTGGAAACTACATGCACTGCTCAAGCGCTGTTTCCAGAGAGCAAGGCAATCTTAAGCAACTTAAGAGTAGTTCAGTGGTATTAGCGGGTGTAAACTAGCAATACAATGAGTAAACTGAATACTAGTCACAGAGATAACAGATATACGATCAAATATAATACAGATGAATGATTTGAGTGAGTAATTGCCTTCTCCAAATAATTCTGATCCACTTCTTTTGATAATCTTCTAAGAACTCAGAGCTACACCTTTGATCCAATTAACAATTCCATTTTGGTTTGCACCCCAGGTCCCGCTAAGGCTCATTTTTTGGATAAACGTCCCTCTTTCATTAATTAACATACGCAATATAATTCACTCTACCAATAAAGGCACCTCAGGGCGGACGTGCAAGCAGAGTTTGACTTAATTTTCCTTTTCCTCTGAATAGGATTTCTTATCTTGTTTCAGCTATGTCCCTATATTGATTCCATTCAATTAAGCGTTTCTAGGCAAAATCAGACGATTACGAAAAAAGTTAAAAGAAAAATTTGATGTAATCATTACTTTCTGCTTATTCTTTGTCCCCATATAGTCGTAGAACCAAAGTATTTGGATACTACAGTGAAACATGATCTCAGTTCTTATAGACTTATACTGCTCCTAAGTGATGTAGTATCAAGATGATCTCGCGAGAAAGAAAAAACGCTGATGTCCGGAGGTCAAGAGTAAAAGCAATAATAAGCTTCATAAAAATGTCTATTATTCAGTGAAGCGTGTGCATTGACGTCCGAGTTCCTTCCTGTGTTATAAATGGGAAGACTTAACGCGTGCACGTGCAGATTCCCGAATCTGTTTGATTACACATCTGATTGGCTAATTTTCCTTATACCAATATCAACACTATCTTTTCATAAAACATCACCGTTGAAATCTAGTGCGAAAATTGATTTATGAATTTGTCGGTCGATGCGAGGAGTCTTTGCAGATTCCAAAAAAAAAAAAAAAAAAACATTCCAAAGTGTAAATTGGATAAAAAATTGAAATTCCTTCATCTGGAGTAAATCCGTAAGTAAGATATAGAATGTTTATTCGTGAGGGTATTTTTGGATTTCCTCGACAATGATCTCACTCAGCAGACATATAATTGAAGTGTTCAAAACACCAGCTGTTTGCATCGCATAAGTGACTTACGAAAAACCGCTTTTTGGCTTAACACTAGCATCTTAGTTCCTCAGTGAAGGAAATATAACTGTATAGGCTTCAAATATGGCCACAAAATAATCGAACATTCAGAGATACCCGCACTCAGTATGGCGAGCTTTGATCTTACGTGGAGGGGGAGGGAGGGGAAATGAGGGAGGAGGCACTTGTGTTCCTTTTCGTTCTCAAGAAGATTGAAACTTATCACGTGATCACCGAGTTAAACTCGACACTTGCATGACGGTCAGTTTAGGAAAAGGATAGAAATAGATCGGCCAGGATTTGACGAATTAAATTATTCTCGACCGCAACAGCCTTCCGACTTAATCTACAGAAGAAGTGATTCCAAGAAGTAATTCCATCCCTCACGAGGTGTGCTTGGATCTTAGTGACCTTGGTAGGAATTATATTAAAGATTATAAATCAGATGATGCTTCCATAGCTTTACATAGATCCTTTGATCCTATGGTACGCACTGAGTCAGGATATACATTTGTTAGAGACAGGTTTTATGAACCGAATAAATAATCGTCGCAAATTGGTAATATTGATTCAAAGCCAATTGCCAAAGCTAGAGAAAACTATCCCAATCTAGTCGAGAGACTTATTTCATCTTCCTGTTTTGAATTTGATTTAACAAATGCAAAAATAAAAAAGAAAATCGTAGCGCTAAAGCAATTAAATCATAATCTAAAGAAGAATTGTAATTTGACCCAAGGTTGACATCAAGACCACATCCAAAAGACCGCGGTTTGATTTCTCCGACTACTTCCACCAAACGTTTCCGTTTTCGTGCTTACGCAGTTACCGAATTTGGGACGTAGAGGCTCTTCTCGCAACTAATCTTTCTTTTATTCCACTTCCCAAAGTAATTGGAATTATCCAAAGAGATTTGAACCAGTGACAAATAACTGAAATCTTCTTTCTCATTATCGTCTTATCGCATTAACACGTTTAAAGACACTTCCTCATTACAGACGCGACGTTTGCTTCTTGAAACCTGTAATCTCTGGGCGGGACTTTCAACAAATTTATTTAGCAAACCGTCCAGACTAAAAAAACCTTTAATCTAGGTCTCAATATAATTAAAACGAACAGATTAGTCAAGGATTACCGGAAGAAACAACGCCCAGTTCACTGAGCTATGGTTTCACCGCGCCAGTTTAAGCTATTAGAATAATTTAAATTTACTCACTCTTGACAACTGCTCATGTCAGTTTGGCTTCCTGTATTATGAGTAGTCGCGGAATTTTCTAAAAGAGGTATGATTCGTACGTCTCTGTACACATTGGTCCACGCAATACTCAGTTTTATTTCCTGTATATAGTGTGAAGCAAACTGAGAAAACAGGGTTGGTCTAGAGTGCAGGCAAACTCAACCCAGAACTGTATTGAATGTAAAAGTCCTGGCAGCTTGAGTGAAAATTCAAGGTCGAGAATAGATTGAACTTATTTAGATGACGAGCTATGACAAGTTCGAAATCTTTTGTGTCAACCTACACCGGAAAAGATTAAAAATTACTCTTAAGACGGATTCCCGACAAATTATTCCATCGGGCGAACTAAAGTGGAATGAATCCAATATTTAAAAGGATAATCGAAATAACAACTAGAAGCCTATCTCTCTCTTTTCTTCTGACCTAGTATAGGTATCAATTCAATCGATTTAGTCTGATTGGATATCTTTTCATTTTGCGGCATTATCTCTTAAGCAAGTTTAGCAAAAGCATTAACCAAGGATACGTAGCTCCATTTTCTGCCTTTAAAAGCACACACAACCCACAATTCCTCTATTCGCTCCGACGAAGAGCTAATGCTCGAAACGTCAGCTTTTGTCATCGTTACGGTCACCAATTTACCATTTCAACTTTGTTGATATATCCAAATTATTTTGTTACCCCCACCGACGCAGCCCCAAACAGTTTCTTTAGAAACTATCAGTCTTTAACCAAGGATACGATTTATCACTTTACTTCAGTAAGGGAAGCTTCTCTGGGAAACTTTCTCGACCTTGTTATGGAAAACTTGATGGAGTAGAATTACTCTTTAATCCCCTTAAATGTGTCCCGCTTGGCAAAAGCCCTCGACCGAGTCATCTACACCTGCAAATTCAGTTATTGACAAGTCTTTCCCAAAGAAGTCTCCTTTTACAAATAATGGAATGTCTTCGGGGAGCTTTTCATACTTTTCATATCTCAACTGCTAAGGGCAAGGACAAACCTATTTGCTGCCTGCCATTGTTGACACTGTCGGGATAACGTTGTTGCCGTGCAGACCTGAGATCCAGTCGAAGGTTTGCGTAACGGCTCCTAACCTCTTACGCGTTTAGATAGGGATACGTAAGCAATTCAAAGTCGTCTGTAGCTTGTAGCAAAAATAAGCAAGAATTTAAAATCTGCCGTGTCTACCTATTCTCAGCTAATACCTCAGTTTTTAAAAGTTTTTAAGTGTTCTAAGCCGATATGACTGAACTAAGTCACTCGTCAATAACCCTCCAACTTAACGTTCCAGATCCAGGAACTTTTACTGGGAGCGGCCTAGCGGGGGGGGGGGGGGGGGGGAATGTAAATTAACTTCTAGACCAATCCGAGCCCCGTCTCACACAAAAAAAGGTAGCCGTTTGAGCGGTAACATGTCTCATGTCGTTGCAAGGATTTTGGTACTGTCAGACAAGTAGCAAAGAAAGCCCTGGGGTATGATGGGGAACGGACTCCTTCCCCCCCCTCCTCTTCAACCATCCCACCCAAACATCCAACTGGACTGAGGGACAACCCTCTGGTGATAATGTACCCAAGGTAAATGTCACAGAACGTACCACGATATCCACAAATTTACATTATTCTGCAATATTATACACATTAGGAATCAGATTCATGTAAAATGAAAATTTTCTTACCATGATTGTCCCATACTTTTGAATTCTGGAATCCCAGCGTAAGACGGATTTCGAATTTTCCCGCAAAGGTTTTGGAATCAAGCAATAATCTTGAGAGGAGAGGTGACATCTCATGCGGTACGTTCTCATCATTGAGCAAAAAGTGCTCAACTTACTCTTAATGGCTGCCGGCTGTGGTATTGTTGGCATTGTCGCCCTTTGCTTTTGACGATGTTTTTGCTATTTTTCCTGACATGAGCACTGTCACTGTTGTTGTTTCTGTACTTGTTGTCGTCGTTGTTGCTGCCATAAAGATTGCCATAGTCGTCTCTGTCATGCTGCACTGTCGTTCAAAATTTGTTTCGAAAGATTCCATTGTAAAATCTAACAATGCTCTTGATTTCACATCGTCACTTACTGCTTACTTTGACTTCGGCTGGGCACTTTGGGATAATTCGCAGTGAACTATCGAATACGATGCTGTACACGAAAAATGAGAGAAAACGGGAGTCAGTATAAATTATCGAAAACAAACACTTCGAATTAACAGTCAAAGACGATCGACCTTTCAAAGATTCAACTGGTACGGCAGTCCTTCACCGCTCAAGTAATCATTAACTAGCTGAGTAATAATAATATAGTTACCTAGTGAGAAGTATCGGCGTACCAGTATAGTGTAGAGTCTAAACTGTCAGTCTACATTTTGCGCCGAAGCAAACAATTTTTGACTTACGATGATGGCGGGCCGCCGTTTGGCGAGAAAGGTCTGGGCCGAGTGGTTGAGACGCCTCATTAGCACTTGGCTACAATACTTCGAATACGGTTGGCCAAAGTCATTCAAGTTAGTACTAATTCAATTAATCCAAAGACGAAGAATTGGAGGTTTTGGAAGTTTTTCCCCTTTGTTTTCTCATGTTCATTGCTCGCCGCACTTCTTTTCGTCACAATTCTAGTCCAGTGCTCTTTCGGTCAATACTTTGGAAAAGACCATCTAGCAGCATCTGCGAAATCTGAGTCATTGAACGGCAGTTCGAGTTTACAATTGAGCACGAAATATAGTTAGCTCCCCTTGTGAGAGAGGATTAAGGACAGCGCAAAAAATTATCTAGCGTGGCCTTCATGAACGGATTATGAGGTTTGAGGTTTAACGAAGGGTTTAACGATCACCGAAAAAAAGAAAACCATCCGATGCCATTTGGAGCGAAAAAGAACGAGATCAATCACATGTTCTTAAAGGCTTTGATTACTATATCGTAATCAAACATATAGGCCGCTCTAGGGGGCGTCTGAGTCTGACATCATGAGTAATATACTAAACTAGTCTGCGACAAACGTTACAAACAATGTTACGTTTCTCGCCCTTTCTCTATTACGGATCCCTTAAGTAGGCAAGATAGTAACATTTTTTTAGAGAGTAACAGATGAACCTCCCTAGAGAACCATCCTCTCAATGAGTACAACCCTTCTTAAAAGGACTGCTCTTATTCAAACTCCGCAGAACTGTGTGCGCGTCCCTCAAAACTCAATACTGAGCGTTTTATGTCTTCTTTTATAATTAGGCTAATATTTGAATATGAAAAGGTGATTGGCGACCCGAGTTTTGGCTCGCCTATTTAGATATTTTGGGGGTAAAAACATACATTTTTAGAATCGTACATTGCAATGACAAATGAAGACTTAGACTGAGACTACGGAAACGTTTATGTGCGTTACTCACCCCGGCTAATTTTTTTCTTTAAAACTGACTATAAATATCTCAACAATGATGTTTGTATTCCATAAGGAATATTACAGATAACGATCAGCTTATCTTTATCTGAAGATGTAGTTGGCAGTTTATAGATATATGCCTCTTGTAAATATGACCACAACACAAGATGAAGTGTCAAAATAGATGTGATATCCTTTGCCTATACTTTGGCCGAATTCACCGCCTTCATCGGGGCGAATGGTTGTTACCAACCCATCACACCACTAGGTCACAAATTTAAATGAATGGGCTGTAACAAGTAACATCTTTTCAATAAATATACGTTATTGAACAAACGTGATGTAAAGATTTCAAGATATTGGCCAGTATTTCTATTTTAGTTTTTTCGTGTACAAAGACAGAATAACGCCAATATGATCTTGACCTAACAAATGTTGCATTAGATGGCCATAAGATTACATTTAAGAGTTCCACTTTGTTACGAAGTAAAACGGCCACCTATTTGTATTGCTTTCAACTCTTTCAAATAAAGTAATCATCTTCAAATGAATAAAGGGAACAAGTTTCTAAAGAAACTGTGGTGGTGCGTCGGTGGGGATAACAAGGTAATTTGGTTATATCAACTAAGTTGAAATTGTAAATTGGCCACCTAGTCGTCTTCCTGTTTCGCCGATGTATATCTTTTTGAAATAAATACAAAGTTATGCAATAGATGACGTTGACGGAGGTACACGTGAAGTGATCAGTGATCTTAATGAATCGTTTGGGTCCCGATATGGATATTGGAAACCCAGAATTTTTCCTTTATCCCATGCTCATGACAAGGCGAAAAAACATCTTTCTTTCTCTGATTTTACTTTTTGGCATATACGTTTTTTCATGTTGCACTGTTATGATCTATTAATAATCCCACATGCACGAGAAAACATTTTTACAGGATACATACGAGATAATCAAGTATGATGCGTAGATTGGTACAGATTTAAGAATTATGATGAGCTGTCTAAAAATCCGACAAAAATGATCTAAAGACAATACCTCTATTGAAAAATAGATTGAAATGTTTTCAAAGTAAGCAGTAAAATTAAAGTAATCTTTCAGAATGTGTGTTGGAAAAACAACCCCGTTCCCAGGGCCTTTTTCCTGAGTCGGGGAAAAAGGCCCTGGGAACGAGGTTTTTGAAAAAAATTTTGTTATTTACCTGATCCTTCCCACAAGGCTCGGTAGTATTCTTCCGATCCCCTGCCCCCTCTTTGGCAATTGATATAGCCCCTTCCACCCCCACCCCCACCCCTTATACTCTGTTGGCGACGATTGATCGATGATCACTCTCGGTTCTCACTGAAAACCATGTGATCCATGCAAAAATCCCACATCCGCCTTCCCACCCCTGGACGGTAAATGAATGACTGGTCTTTTTTCTGTTTTTACGCCCACTGCAAGATGTTTGCAATGAAGCATTTTCTGTTTATAGAAAATACAAGTTAAAAACGTATTCGACGGGAATGTTAGTGAATCCATTAAAGAGGACGTTATTAATGATTCTTCTAGCTTCAAGAGATACTTGCTTTCCCAGCTGAATCACAATAGTGATAGCTTTTAAATTGGCAATAATTACAGCCACTTGCAACTCTAAATGTCAAGTATGGAGCCCCTAGATCATCCCGATATATCTTTCAAAATAATTAACACAGCGCAGACATTAATTTGTTTGACGCCATGATCTTAAAATGCAATGCTTCACTGAGTTGATGAAACTAAGGTTATAGTGAGCGACGTCTTTACGTAAATGAAACAGAATTTTGTGAAGAAAGTATGAAAAAATCTCTCAGCAACTGTTGCATCGTGGAGACTAGCAGAGTGATCCTTTTTAAGATACCTCAGTTTTTTTTTTTTTAAGTTTTTGGGCGTTAACCAGTACTTAACGTGAATTGATTTACACTAACCTACACTGACTCATATTATGTAATGGATCGTTTCAACGCTCGTATGTGCTGGAGCGTTTCAAATTGGTCTGCAAATGATCAAAAATAAAAAGCTCTGTCCTCTCACATGTCCTAATCAAGTAATTTTCACCAAACTTAAGGCAATAGTTTGAAGGAAACAACACGTGCAGCTCACGTGAACACAAATCAGTGGTATTTTTCCGTCAAAAAGATTCTTTGTAAGCTGACAATGAAAGAGCTGTTGTTTTACCCTTTTGCTGGCAAGCGATTTAAACACCTGCGGCATCAAAGAAAGTTAGCTCCTAACTCTTACACCTAAAGTAAGCCAAAGAAAGAACGATCTGTTCCATCATCACAGCACGCGAGATATCAACTCCTTCTTGCTGTTATGACTGCTTCCGAAAACTACCATTCAAGCAGTTATTTGCAAATACGTATAAAGTAAACAATCACAGGCAATTTATACACAATGACTACATTCTCATTGTGTTCAAATTTCATATCGCACTGCGCACTCTGTGGAGATGGGAACACCCAGAGGTACGGCACAATGGAATCATGTGAAGCTGTCCCTGGTGAGGCAAGCAGGAGCTAGAGCTGTAGATGTGCCTGGCAGTGTGAATGTTCGAAAATAGGTTCAAAACAATATTGCATTGATTAGAATCGTAGTCTTGACCTCGAGGGATAAGGGGTACGTATCGCAACACGGTTTGGGTCTTCTACAGTACATCTACTGAAGCATCTGTTAAGGGAAAACGAATACTTGGACAGAGAAGAAATCTCAAATAGGGCAGTTCTTGAGAGAGAAGCACTCTGAGTGCGTTGAAAAAGTCTTTCTGTATTATTTTCCATTAAACGTGAGTTGAATTCAAAAGAACAATGGTATTTAATTAACAGAACAATAGCGGCGACATGCCATGTAATTCTGACGATATTGATTTTTTACCGCATTCCTTCGTCCACTTGTGGCTTCGCTCCAAAACCTCGAGGGTGTTGACTGCATCACTTGAGTCATCATGATTGCTTCAGCCTTTGTAATTTTCAATTGCAAGTGCACAATAAAATCTGAAAAAACCAATATCGTCGGATCATTCCACCTACACTAGATCCATTTCAAGAGTGTTGAGGGCAGTCCAGAGCTTTCACTTTGTACGTACTTATATTCCGGAAACCCTAACCCTTTCAAGTGCTTGACTTGTGTTAGAATAAACAATAGTGATTAGCTAAAAAGTACACTAAATCTGTTATCCGACAAGAGAAACCAAGAAGATAACAAAATCTTTCGTTTTTGAGGGACAACTTTAGGTTAAAACTATTCAGTGTGCTTAGACATTTCGGCGCCTGGAAGTTTTCCATCTCACTTGAAATTACAGCAGTCACTTAGCCCAAGCGATTCCAAACTTCCGCCAGTTATCCGCTTAGCTATGCCCAGCAAGCTCAAAAGAGAAAAAAAAGTATAAAATTATAAATTTTTTAAACTCTTCTGGGAGATCAATTGTGTCACTCCTACGCTAAGATCGCCCTTTTTTGTGAGTTATCGGTAATTAGTGTATACATGTTACCCTTTGGGTAAACATTCCCACGGATTTCTGGAACTAGAACACACCAAAACATAGAACTGACAAACAAAATGACTGACCTTACGGCAGATTAAATCAGATGTTTTAATAGAAGATCCTAAGAACAATACAGAAGATGGGGTGCGAAAGGCGTTCGGTTTTCACAAAGACATTATTTATTTATGTTTAAAAGAAGGGACAAAAAGATTTTTGTTGGCCCGGAGCGACGTAACCAAATTTAAACCATTGTTTTCTCAGTTATTCTGTTTCCCCATTGTTCTTAAAGGTGTCAATCAAGTAAACCCTCGATGGTGAATGACAACTAATGGTATTTAACTTGTTTACTCAGTTCAGTGACTAATACTATAACAATAACGTCAAACATATCGAACTGGTTTTACTGGGTTAAGTTTCAAAACAAAACCTCAAACACGAGACATTCACGCAGTTACTACGCAAGCATATTCACGAGGACCTGTGCTCGGCAAAATGAAGCCAGTTTCAGTTTATTCCATTGCCTTCGTGGTGCTATTCAGTTTTTTGACCAATGGGGCAGTCATTGTTAATAACAGTGAAAATTTGAAAGGTTGGTGTTAGTGCGCAATAAAATATTTTTTTTTTGTTTTGATTAATTTCAGCTGAATTTGTCGTCTTCTTCCGTTTTCAGATTTCGTTGAAACTCAGGCTACGGGCGGCTCGACAGCAAAACCTCGAACCGAAGAGGCTGAAAAACCAAAGAAGCTTACTCGAAGGGAAAAATGCTGCAATCTCGGGCGAGATGTGGCCAAAATCGGAGAGACGTGTAGGTACACGAGTAATGTAGACGAAATCTCTCCCAATAGGCACTTTCATCAGATGAAAACAGCAGTTTGGAAGCGTACCAGCCACCCAATCAACCGCCGATTGCTGGCAAAATGCAAACCTCATAAAGTTTTCTACGAGAAATGCTGTAACTATGAGTATTCTCAAATCGAACAAGACCTCATCAAAGAAAGGAAAATGATTCACAGCTTCTTGCGCCAATTACGGAAGAATACAGTCGAAGAAGACGAAGGAGTTACAAGCGATGGGGCAAGCGCAAGCCACTCCGTCGCAGTGTCCCAGAACGGCAGACACCGATTTAGACTCTAGAAAATAGTATAATGAACCAAAAACTCCACATTGAATAAGATTAGAATAATCATTTAACAAATACATGAGAGAATTGTAAATTCGTAGAAATTTCCATTTTTGATTTTGCTTTATAATCACTTTTCATAATATACTTCTATAATCATTTGCAAACGTCATACTCGAAAGGGAAAAAAGGATTTTTTGTACCTTACGGCGATGACGTATTTCAAGTTATAAGATGTGAATTGACGTGGAAGACTTTTGATCACGGAATCAGTACGAGGGCTTACACCTAGCATAATTGACAGTAATAGAACATTAAAATATCGCGAATTATTATCGAACTGTTTACATGTAAATAACTTGAATGCTATCACGAGGAGGTAATGTATATTTTTATCCACCTTTCAATAAGGAATTTTTATATCTAAAATCTACTTATAATTGTTAAGGTTTAAACATCAGTTTTCTGATGCAATTTCCCTTTCTCCTTGGTCCTTCATCGAATGTATTTCAAGCAACTGGAGAGAATTTGAAGATTGATATGTGGTGAGTTACGAAATAGTTGTTGCGTTCATAATGGCCTTCCCTTTCCTGTTACATATTTCAAAACTTTGTACACAATATATTGTATCGATGATTTTTATTAGCGGAACTTGTAAATAAAGAGACAGAGTATAATATCGTCGTCATGGTCTTCGCTTTTGCAGTTTTTCCCACGCTCTCCCAAGTATTGTGTTTGGCACACAAATAGCTCATTAATTTACCCCTTTTCAAAGGTCAACAATCAGCACTGTGAAATAGGACATAAAAAGAACAGATTAAACAGATGGAGATCCATCGTTCTCTTCCTTGTACACAACGCATTTACAAAATTTTGTTGGATGGTTTTTGCGATTAATGTAAGCTTCTAAATATCTGCTTATTCTGTGGGCATGTTCTACACCTGTAGAAGCGAGCAGAGCTTTACAGATGACATAGAAACGTACAACTGACGTTGATTAAGATTGATGTGCCTTGAGGGCTTAAAGGATCTTTTAGGGACATTGATTCTAGAATGTTTCACCAATTTTGCAAAGCATAAATCGACCTAAGAATCACGAAACTCTCTTGAAAAGCTTAGCGACATTCAGTTTCAACAAGGCATGTGGCCTTTCCTTAAAAGCACATGTTCTGACCAAATTTTTAAATTCTATAACACGGCTTAAAAGAAGAACGAAAAATAGGGAATGTTAAGGTCTGTAAGATTTGATGTAACATGCACAATACGTGAGGAATAACGAAAGGGAAAAGATAAAAATCTGATTTTCGCAAAGGAAACGAAACCGAAGGTGTGGAAATCACGAGTATCTCGTAGCTGTCCGCCCCTCACCACCCACACACTCACTAACTCTGTTTTCATAAGAGAAAGCATAAGTTACTTACGCTCTAAGACCCAGGAAACGGAAACAAAGTTTATGTGCGAAGCCGTATAAGGTCAAGAAACGGAAAGTTCTCCCGCCACATCTGTATAACTGACGTACACAACTACCCCGTGGTTCCTGACTGGATAATCAGAAAACAAACAGTTTTTCTCAAAACACGAACATTTTCAGATGAGAAACTCGAATTATGTGCTTGAGATTTCAAGTCAAGTTTTTTTTTTCACAAATTCGACGTACATTTTTTTTTTCGGCAAATGGTTTTGGTCTCACACAGATATATGGCACAAATTAATCCAATAAGACTATACTAGTCTCGACACCACTAGGTGGTAATTTCTCACCTATAATACCCCAAATAGAAAACAAATTGAATAAATGGCAGAAGATCCAAACAGTGTTTCATTACTGAGAGTTGAAACTTACATTAGGACTCGACACAGACTTTCAGCGGGTGATTTCCTCTCTTTATCATTTGTCTCATTCCATTGATTGCACGCAATCGCCCGAAATATGCTCAAAAGTTATTTTTACTAAGATAACTCGGTTAGTGGGGAGACATAACCTTGTTTCGCACGAAAGGAGTGCTATTTTTTCTGGTTTTTTTTTGTGCAGTACAGATCTGATTTCTCTCTAGAAATATCTTTTCAGAAATAACCTGACAAAAAAGCTATCTTTGTAGTCTTATCTCAATCCCTACCCTCGACGACCACGCGATCCTTTTGCCCTCAAAAGAACCAACAAAGATGAAACTTCCTCAGTATTTAAAAACGCGGAATCATAACATTTTCTGAACCCTGTGCAACGTTTAAAACCACTGTATTGGTGCATTTTTCCAAGGCTATTTAAAGGATTGTAAAAGAAAAAAGAAATACATCTTCCGTCTTTTCCCAGAAAGGGTCATGTGTCAAAGGCCCCCCAAGAACAACATGCGAATTACACTGACTTCTGACTTCCCTGTGGTTAGTTAGAGCATGCATGTAGCTATTTCTAGAAATCGTGAATTTAAAGGGAACAGATTACATAGAAAAGCAATTAGGAGAACACAGTTAACAGCTTGACCAGCTCTAAAGGAAAGAAAAGAAAACGAAGGTCAAATCGGAAACTGACAAGGATCCAGATAGTACACGCCTAATTACTAGCCCGGCAGATGTTTCTGTCATTGCGATTTGTTTCAGCTGCTGTGAATGCTTCTTTGCGCACGATAGATGCATTATTGCATGCAACTTTTCACTTATCACACTTAGGAAATTCTGATTGCATACACTTGTTTTTCTATTATCACAACATTTGCCTCAGCAAGTCGATGGTTTTGAGTGCTACAGTGACGGATGAAGAAATAAGAATTTAGCCTAAAAGGACGGCTTCAACCCAGTCAAGCCAGTAGATCATGAATGGGTTCACTCCGCTCTCGCTGATTGCTAAATGAGTGTAGAGAAAACTTTGGGATGTTTCCTATTCCCTTTCTATTGGTGAAATCTCCGACGAATGTCTCGCAAAGATGGAATATGGGAACAACGCACGTTTTAAAGCAGAAACTTTGAACTCGTGGCGGACTTCGTTTTTGCCTTTCGTTATTTTGTAAAGCTAACCTTTGAGGTTTGATGAGATGCAGGAATAAGTTCCCCGACAAAAAAAGACACAGTGTACTTTCCTAATAGAGCAATTTCTGCTGCCGTACACGGGAGTTTCAAAACATGAAGGATCACAAATTATATGCTGTACAAACGGGATACTTTCCAGACGGGGGCGTATTTCCAGTTGCTTCGAGGTCAAAGACTTTCACTGATTACAAGATAAACAGACATAATGTTACCTATAATTAAAAAATAAACAGGATTTTCCAACGCTTGGGGCCTAAAAATGAAAAAAACATCCGTAACAAATTTCCGCTATTCAACACTATTTCGGTGCAGCATTTCCGATTAACTGCAAAGAACTCATTACATCTGATGACGCTGCAAGTTATTCAATTAGAACTTCGCTAGAAACTTCTACAACAAAATGCCGGCTACAAGGAAAATGGGCAACTTGGTTGTGGAAGATAACCCAAGATTGACATAACCTTTACATTACAAAGGCCGGCAACAAAAAAACAGTCCTGACCTACCAAAGATAAACAAACTAATCTCAAAAATTCCATTAGAAAACTTTTCAATTTAATAGGGACGCATCTTGAACATGTACAATTACTAGAAATCTCGATATCACTGGGCAGTGTTTCTTGTGAAAACAACGGTGCGATATGGCGGGGTCATTTGGAACTTGTAATAATCTTCTCCGTTTTCAACACAGAAGTTCATTTTTTGTTTATTCCTGCCTTGCGAGTGTCTGTCAGTTCTGGTAACATTGTACGTCGCAACAAAATGAATCAAAAATTTGTGCTGAAACGCGGAATACTCTAGGACGTCTAAACTGCTCTCGGAACCAAACTTGGGTGTTGGTTGCCAAAGTCCAAACTCTGTAAAAGTCTAGGCGATCAAGAGGCAACGAAAAAAAAAAAAAAAAAAAAAACAGAAAAAAAAAAAAACAAACAAAGAGCACGAGTTTAAAATTTAAGCTCCTTTTAAAAATAAGACAGTTATTTAATTTAATGGCAATTTTAGGGATCATAAAGAAAGCGTTAAAGAGAGGTGTGAAATAACAACACTTGTGACCTAATTGCAGATGATTTCATTGAAATTGGACACGAGTACTATTCTCCCTTCCCCCTAATATTGATGTCTATGACTGAAAAATGAGGAAAAGAAAAATTATGATAATACTAATTGCACCAGCACACTTGAAGCAAACCGTGTTAGTTTTGATACGAGCTGGTAATACGTTCTTCTTAGCCGCTAAATTTGTAAAAGGTTCCAAAGTAAACAGATTACATATACATGCAATCCCACCAATTTCGGTCAACAAGGCGCTCAGTAATATCAAATATTTCGAAGAGGTGATGATTAGCGAGCCATCCTATGAACACACATTTTTTGCTTTCTTAAACTAGTAGCTGACTGGTGAACGCCATTACGTGGCAGTCCAAAGTCTGTGACTAAGAAACTGGGAAACTAAAAGAATGTTAACACTGCAAGGAAGCAATAAGAGAAGATTAAAACGTGTCTCAACTTTCCCAAGGCAGGAAGGAAAACATTCTAGTGGTTTACCATTCCTTGACGCTAAAATGACTTAGAAAAACGAACAATCTGGAAAATAAAACAATCTCCAAAACACTGAAAAACGAATCAAAGCAATGCTTAGGAGTAGGAGACTTGCGGCGAGGGTTTATTAGAAGACAACTGATTCCGTCCTTGCGCATACATTTTGGTGTATAACTCCACTCGCACCCGCCTTCCTTTACCACGACAATTTCTCACAGATAAACAGTTACAAGAGTCCCCTGAATACAGGTTTCACTATATTGGTTTTTTGGCATCTTATCTTCTCTCACCTATCGCCTATCGAGGTAAAAGAGCGCTGTTTAGAAACACGTTTACGTCTGTCGTTTGACCTTTTAGCCCCCGAGAGTAGCAGCATCTAATTTCTCATTACAATGTCACGCTTGAGTCAAACATTACGGTCGTGAAAATAGAAGAAATGATACCTAATTAAAGAAGCTCTTGATTGATAAACAAATTCTCCCTGTCAGCACCTTAGGAAATGTATAGAAAACAGTATGGAGAATATGCATACTGATCTTAGGGTGTAAAGCCGGTTAAGAGTGAGAACATTAAGGGCTGTCATGAGCCTTTCCGCCACCAGGGTTGGCCCGCATATGCGAACATGAAACAGGAGTTAGAGACTGTCATCAGTCCACTTCGAATTCAAGTAAAATAGAATCGGCTATCCAAACACAACACTTCTTTGCTTGTTTTTCGCTCTTTCTATCATTTTTTTAAAGGACGCATTTGCTCAAAAATTTCAAGTGGACACTTGACATATTGGGAACCAAGAGAAATCTCGCCGGAGACTCCTGTATTGGGTAGCTTGTGCAAAATGTCGCGCTGAAGGACTTTATTCTAAATGGCGATTTGATTTTTCTGCATGACAAAGATTCATGCAATAACATCTTTCACTTTTCCATTGACCCGGTACACGCCGCTGCTAGAGAAACAGTGTAAAAAAACCAGAGACAGAGCAGAGAACAAATCATCCCTGACATCAAAGCTTCTTGTAAGAGCGCCAAGACCAGGGCGACGCGTTTATTGATAAACATTCCTCTATTCTTTACAAAGAGCCAATGGCGCCATGAACAATCAGTTCCGTTAAAAATAATAAGTCTCTACCAATGGCTCCGGCTGCATCAATTGTAACACTGCACAGCAACACACAATTATTCAAAGGGGCCGGTCAACACAAAGTTAAATCAGTTCATCCAAACTGGGCATTGCAGAAACATCACCAATGGCTGACAGCGATGGTTTGCCAGAGAATACACGTTTCGCCACCTGTGATCGAGGATAAAGGCAAAGTATAAGCAAAGGTAACGTCTTCACAAGGCCAAAGGAAGACATTTTCAAGACTGAGGAGCTTCTCCCGTTTTCAAATATTATGACAACCTTCGATATAACAAAAAGGAACGATCAACTCACTCTCACTTCACCACACCGCCTTCCCACTCCCCACAACCATTGAAAAAGGCGAGAAAATACCACTTGGAAACCTATGAAATGAGGGGGGAGGGGATGTCGAAATGATTCATTTACTTTGCATAAATTGGTGACGGTGTGGCCCCTCTCTTGACATGAGTTAGCGCATAGCGCACAGTACTTCAGCAAAACCTTGTTTGTTAGCTTTCCTAAAATTTGCAGGATTGCATCAACTCTACTGATCGAGGAAAGGAGAAAGAAGGGGATAAAGAGAATGAGAATTAAATGGAAAGAAGGTAGTGCTTAAGAGGGAGAAAGGTGTCTTACTCAGGAACACGACTTAACGACGCTATACCACTAAATCCACCCTCGCCATCAAAGCGCTGTGCTTCCTCAACAAAACGCCTTCGGTTTTCAATTTCCAATTAAAAATGTTACAAATTGTTGACTTAAACTCAACGAATCCCCAGAAATAGCCCTTATTATTCTCGCAGGTGAACTTTTCCTACCGTTAGAATATCCGTCTTTGTGATGGAGTCAACAGCAGCGGCAACTTCTTGAGGTGTCCTGTAACTTCCTTTTGTCGATATCTAATAAAACAAAGGAAAAAAAAAAAGAATTATCTTATTGTGAAGACACAGCATGTGTACTTGGTTTATTACTTTAACTCTCTAACTCCTACGATCTGATTGTAAATTCTCCCCTCTAGATGCTGCACATTTCCTTGTATATTAATTAGGAGAATTTGGCGTTAGATCAAGATAACTTCTACCTGATAAGTTTGAGTATTCTCACTACCTGTTTTCTGAAAAATGTATGGATATGCCGGTCGTATTCAAATGTTAGCATCAAGGTCCAAAATCACAATGTATAAAGTTAAAAACGATCTGTGCCCGAATAATATTAAGAACTTGTTTGACATTAATAATAATAGATTTTATTAGCCCAGAGTAAGCACAACACGTTATGGTAAGCACTCTCTTAGGTACTTAGGTCCAGTAATCTGGTCTAAGTTAGATGGAAAAACAAGAACACTAAGAACGCTACAAGAATTTAAAACTGCTTTACATACATTAGATATACAAAGTTGAATCTCTTCGGACAATTGCAAGAACTGTATTTTATGTAAATCTTAATATTTTATATTATCAGTATTGTATTTCTAATCTTTTAGGTAATTTTAATTACACAGGGTAGGGTAGTGCATATATATAGGGTCAACTATACGGGGCAGGATTGCATATATTATGCGTTTTATATACATTAGATTAGTTTAGTTTAGGTGTCCTTATTTAGTGGGAAACTGCTATTGATTTGACACATTAATAAAGTTTATTATTATTATTATTATTATTATTATTATTATTATTATTATTATTATTATTATTAATCATTTGAAATATGGCCAAAGTTATCCGGTTGGGTAAAAATTCGCCGGCCACATTTTCCAGCCACTTTCACATTTTTTTACTTTGCACCAGTTTCACTGGATTCCCTGTGACACTTATCATTCACTTGGTTGGGCGTTAAATTTGGCTTTCAGAAACTCGGTAAAAACCGTTCTTACGAACGATTCGTTTTCAATATACGGTTTCCGAGAGTCAGAGAATCTTTCAGTTCAGGCAGCGCTGGCGCCTTTCCCTAACCACAACCTTGCAAACCGATCAGGAGAATTTCAACTCCACATGGATGTGATACTGGTTTTTTTTCACCCTCTGGAATGTAAAATTGCTCACCTCGAACCCATTAACTAATGCACTCCCCGTAACTGAGTTGAAACAGGCATCACCTACAGGATCTTGAGTCCCACTAAACAACCGAAGGACAAAGCATTCTTCTGGGGTCTTAAGAGTAAAACAAGGATCCAGCTGAGTCCTGCAAAATGCTATTTCCCTACGCATGGCATAAAACTCACCTGTGCGCCAATGTCTTCGAACAGCGTCTCCTGACTTTCGCCGTTCATTAAAATATGTGCTTTCATCTGATTCCTATGGCAATGTCAACACGAATACGAACATAAAACTGGTCTCACTGATTGCACACAAGCGAGACTATGAAACTTAATCATGGACCCGGAGGGGAGTAGTCACAGGTAGGTCCTGAGAGGGGAGCCCAGGGGGACTATGACCGCCCTCTTTGTCAAAAAAAGAGTGGAAAATCGAAAACACAAAACGAAACAAAACAACACAAAACAAAACAAACAAAGTAAGAAACTGATGTAGCCCACTCAGAGGAAAATCCTGTTCATATCCTTTAAACAGGTCAGGATTGACGAGCTGCACAGCAAAAGCTTAGCAGAAAATTATCAATAACCGGATTAGAAGTCAAAATTGGAGTTGGGTTAGGCACATCCTCAGAAAACCAAACAAAAGTATCTACAAGCATGTACTGGGGTGGAACCTACAAACAGGTGGAACCCACAGGAGTCAAGATTGTCCCTGGAACAGCTGCAGAAGAACTGGGGAAAACGAGGCAGGCAAGGCAGGCTACCCCTGGATCCATATGTAGCTGAGAAGATAACCTTGAACAGAGAAATATGGCAGACAGTTTTCCTTGGACCAATTCGCCACTGGGAGTGGAGAGAATAGCTATAGTAAGTCACCCCCATATCATTTTTAACATGACTCACTTTGCTCTGGCAACTTCTTGATCAGAGATCTCTCCCTTGGCTGCTTTGGAAAACTGGCCAATGACTGATTTCATAACCTGTAGGTTAAAAAAAAAAAAAAAAAAAAAGAATTAAAATTAACCCAAAATAATTTTAGTTGGAAAACAAAAAATCAAACTATATAAACCTTTTCTAATTAGCCAAGAAACCAACTAATTTGTACCTGGGATACATCTGAAGGTTCTGCAACCACATAAAATCCAAAAAGTCCACTGTCAGAGTAGCTGGCATTGAAAGCTGATGCCTGATTGAAATAAAAGGTATGTATAGACCATTTTGAAATCTTGACTATTTTGAAACCTTATTTGTAGTGCTGTATTTTAAGCCTACAATGGCAAAAATTTAAAAAAAAATGCCCGATTCCCAAAGAGTTCCACTATTTCCGGAAAACCTTTCCCAAGAGTCATGTTTTAAAATATGATTAACATTCATGTCCAGCCACAGGCTCAATAAACCTTCCTCACAAAGTCACGATCCTTGAGACACAACAAACCCCCCACTCTGTAAAAAATTTTATTACATGACTCGGGCAGTCAGAGGGCCAATGACTAAAATCAACCAATCAAAATGCTCAATTGCCGGTCAATATTCTCTCAGTATTGGACCGGGCACTGTCCCGAATGATCCCGAATGATACTTCACTTGTGTCCCTTTGAACTTCAGTCATATAATAAATCTCTTATTAACCAAGCTTGCTGAGGACTGTACTGGAAGAATATCAGCCCTCGGGCCAATATTCTCCCAGTACGGCCCTCGCGCTTAGTTAATAAGATATATGCATTCTGTGTGACAAAAACATTAAAGTTTAGATGCAGGCTTGATTATCATTCAATGGGAAAATGATCTCCACTCCACCCTGAAGAGGAGGAGGAGGATCAAAGACAAAAGACTCCTTCCTAAGAGACATGAATCAGGTTTTTTTTTACAAATAAATATCATTTGTTGCACAGAAAAAGAAACTAAAATGTGAACTTACAGCTACTGCTCCACTTGTGGATTCAGTTGCAGCCATAAGAAGCCTGGAAGTGGACAATGACCATTTCCGTTACCAAGTAAAGGTGCACTGTATCAAGTGCTAATGGCTGGGTTACATAGCTTTCATTTACAATACAAGCCATGCAGACTTGTCAAACTTTGTAATTGGGTGAGAAGGATTGCTAAATTGTTATTATGATTGGACAAACTTGCACTTTTCATTCTTCACGTCTCTCTCATGAGCATCATAAACAGTCTATACAATTTAAAATTATGTTTCAGTCTATACAATTTTCAAATTATTCAGAAATCGCTGCATTCCTCAAATAGCTGGGAAGACTGGGAAGAGCATCAGATCCTCTGAAATCTCGCTGTTTGTTTGATACTACAATGATTGCACGATTTTTTATCTTGTTGGCTTCTGCAGCTTCTATGGTTTAAATGACAGAAAGTTCTATCCCTTATCATGAATTGAGAGTTATGCCATACCGGTTTGATATTGAGTTGCTTCCCCACTTGATGTAAGGTGTTGCCCCAAGGACTTTCTGCAAACATAACAAATGTGAAGTCATCACACGTAAGACAGCTACTCACTAAAAAGCTTGTGTATGGTTTTACAAAAATCCATTGACAAATTACAGCCATTTTCCAGCCATTCAGACAGCTATGACTGAAAGAGACTGACAGTAATACCAATGTGTGACACCAAAATTAGATTTACAAGTCCAAAATTAAGACGAGTGAGCCCTCACCTGATAGACTGATAATGTAAGAAGATCCTTGCTTCCTAAGCTGAAAAATTCAGTAAAGTTCTAGATGAGTTATGAATTCCATAAAGAGGACATAACATGGTGACACATGTCAGCTTACTATGAATGTACTGTTTCAGAAAACTCAATTCTCCCCTTGTGTAATCAACTAGCTTTCTTTAAGCAATACTATTCATAGTTGAATTTTTTCGTCAGAACTGTCTATGTAAAGGTAACCTGGTTGAGAGGGTATAAGGCAAAACAAAGAGAAATAAACTTTGCACTAACCTGGCTCCTTCTGTTGCTAGCACAGCATGGACAAGTGGTCCACCACTGAAGTGAACAACTTCTCCTGTTTAAGGGATAGGGGAAAAGATAAGGAGTCAGTCTTCACTGATTATGGCATCTCAACTCTTGGAATCTGATTGGCAGTGCCCTCTTACAGTTGCAAGACAGTTCCATGTAAGTTAGCCTTAAGAAATAATTAAGTCAAGGAAACACACCCTTCAGCTGATAATTTGAATATATCAACAAAGTTGAAATGGTAAATAGGCCACCGTTACGGTTATAGAAGCTGACATTTCGAGCATTAGCCCTTTGTCGGAGCAAATAGACAAATATTCGGAGCAAATAGATGAATATTCGCTCCGATGAAGGGCTAACGCTCGAAACGTCAGCTTTTTATAACCGTAACGGTGGCCAATTTACCATTTCAACTTTGTTGATATATTCAAATTATTTCGTTACCCTCACCAACGCAGCGCCAAACAGTTTCTTTAGAAACTATCAGCCTTTCTTCAGCTGATAGGTTTGTCTATCCTCATCACCTATTACTAGATGATGTAAGGAAGGTGTAAAAGTTTAAGTTAGAACTTGGCAGCACTGTACAACACTCGTATCCTTTAGAACACATCCCTAACTTACCTCCATGATACTTTGCAGCTTCTTTGGTAGCTGGTTCACCTTTGGGAAGGAAAGAAAGAGTTGACTTGGCCCAGTCAACCAACTGACTGTGATCAACCCCTGTGGAATGAAACAAATTTCACTTATGAACAATATTATCTTGACTATCTTCTGCTGAGAACTTTGCAATATTTTTACTCTCTTATTATGTTTGATTGGAGGTTTGTTTGGAATACTTAGAGGTTTAAATTAAAATTTGTAATGAAATGCTTATCACAAATTTCATAAAATCATTTTTTGATGACTTTATACCAGGAGAATGTAAAAATAAACTTGAGTCATGTTTTTCCATAATTTTCCTTCTGAAAGTACAATTTTCAATTCAAATTTCTAAATAGCTCTAACCACACCACAAAACAAAAAGCAAACCCTTGACATTTCAAAGATACAAAAAACAACATCCTGATAAACAGTGACTTGTTGGGCCTTCTTTTCAGACATGATTGTGTAAATCTGCCTGTGTACCATAATGTCTTTGATCATAGCTGATAATCCCTAATTCAAACTTACCCACTCCAACAAGAGTCATGCGCTGCCCCACATAACACTGCTCAGTATACTCTTTTAGCTGAATGGTAATGAATAAAAGTTTCCAATAAAACCTTCATATTACAAAAATTTAATTCAGGTGATCACAGGAGCAGGATTTTCTTTTATCATTTCCTTCTTCATTTCTTCTACATTGAAAGAATCATAATGTGGCAATACTGAACATTGTGCCTTAACATCTTAATTACCTCTCATAGGGTGATTACGGAAAAATTTGACCTAGTCCTCAACCAATTTTATTTAAAATCTCAACAGCACTTGAGCGGGAAAATCTAAAGTAAATTATGAGCACTGAGTTGAGTACGATCTACATTTAACTCTGGTCTTCAACAATAATAATTATTATCACATCAAAGGAGAATAATTCTCGCAATGTTATGAATACTTTCAAATCGTTCTCACCAATTCAGAAGAAAATTTTCCAGTTCTGTGTGGCAAGCAATACAGTGAATTTCCCAATGTTTTCCTGAAGTGGAAAAGACACACACAAAGCAATCCCAAATTAATAACAAAATCCAAACTCAGTTCACTCTTAACGTAGCATAGTGTGCACATTAGGCATCAGGGCTGAGCCAACCAGAACCAGCCACTGGTCTACCATAGATAGCTGGCCATTTTGACCCCATTTTACTACAAATGCTGATGAAGAGTTATCTAATTGTTGAAATGCCATCCAAGAAATTTGTATTGAGTAAAATTGAAGGCAAAATTTACCTGTAAGAAGTTTATATGTGCATGTATAAGTTGATTCCGCATTCAGAATTTACTTGAAGATTTGTGCATGCGACATTTTAAATGAAAAGTTCTCAGTCTTTCCTACAATCTAATTTGAATATATCAACAAAGTTGACATGGTAAATTGGCCACCGTTACGATTATAAAAGCTGACGTTTCTCGTGTTAGTCCTTCGCTCCAACTAAGGGCTAATGCTCGAAACGTCAGCTTTTATAATCGTAATGGTGGCCAATTTACCATTTCAACTTAGTTGATATATTCAAATTATTTCGTTACCCCCACCGATGCAGCCCCAAACAGTTTCTTTAGAAACTATCAGCCTTTTTCCTACAATCTGATGGAAAAAAATGAAGACTACAATATTCTGGCCTCCTACTGTTTCTTATCTTTCTTCTACTTTCAAACTTATTGGCAATCCTACTTTGGAGTTTTGAATATTCTTTGGCTGCTATTTAGAATATTCCCCAGTTACATGACAATAATTGCCTGCTACAACATTTCTCAACAGAAACCCTAGATATAAACTCAAATCATTACAGCAACTGTGCCTAAGAAGCACAAGCACACCTGAATGCAACTCTGTGAAGCTCCTCCACAACATCTAAACACACAAAGAAAACCAACGTAGACTTAAAATATTTAATAAAGTAATTAACAAATGGTAAACACCACAGCGTACACTATTGAGTTACAGATGCACGCAGGAGGTTGCTAAGGACAAAAGAAGCATAAGAGTTGCTCTCGGCTATCGCCTCGGGCGACTCTAGCTTCTTGAGTGCTTAGCAAACCTCCCAAGTGCATCCATAACTCAATAGTGTACGCTGTGGTGTTTACCATTTGTTTTATAACATAACATTGATACATTGTAGCTAAAGAGTTCCCTTTTGTTTAACAAATCTTATGTGACCAGAAAAAACAAGCGCACATGGAAAAATAGTCTTTCCATTTGCTCACGTCAGCAGCGTACACCCATGGGCAAATGGGGGATGCTAAATTGACCAATCAGAGTGTGCGCTTTACTTTGGCTATGTTATAAGTACAGTTGAACCTTGCTTATCCAGACCTCAATTATCCAGATTTCTAGATTAATTGGACTTTTTCTCTGGCCCCGATGAATATTTTTTAGTCATGTTCAAGATCCATAGCCATATTCTTTTTAAAACTACAGCATTGAAAAGTGAAGTAAAGGCGATGTTCTTCTTTAAGACAAATTGACTTACCTCAACATTTTAGGCCAATGTAAAGACATTTTTCATTAAATTCCTAATTGTTAATACACACAAGCAGAGTTGTATTCACATAGGACAGTGAAGATGTAGATCATATCTTTTTCAAAATGATTTGTAAATGTTTTGTTTCAGGATTAAATGTCACTCTTTTAATTTAATCAGTTTTTGTTCCTCATTAATATTCATATTTTTGATTATCCAGACCCTCGATTATTCGTACCATTTTGTCTAGTCCCAACGAGTCCAGACAGGCCAGTGCAATTTGAATTCTTTGAAAAAATTACAAGTGCTCATTTCACCAAATTGCACAGGAAATCATGTTGTCACTTGTAGATAATTTACATGAAAAAAGCATCACAGAAAGTCAAGACAGATAAAATTTTGAAAGCGCTTGCACGTTTCTTGTAATTTGCAACCATGTTACAACTTTGCACCTGTGTTGCATAATTTTTTCATGTACTGTATATTATTACAGAAATAATAGACATATACATTATAGAAGGAAAGGATAAACTTTCAGTCTAAATTCACATCAAGCAGTAAGCACAATACCCAATGACCTAAAGGTAAAAATATACAATACACCGAGATCAAATTAAAGTAAGACAAATTTTGTTATTATTTAGAAATCTATACAGTGTACAATATTGAACATACTTATTGGTGGCTGGGCATTTTTCACTGCAAGATCTAATTTCAAACGATCAGTCACCTGGTCAACCTGCAACAAGAGGTAACTGAAACATTAAAACAACTTCCAAACCAAGAGAAGGTACAGTATATGTAACATCAATAGGAGAAAGTCAATTAATACTAATTCTCTAGGCAATAATTAAAAGAAATGCAACTTGACAAGAACAAATAGGCCCAATTGTATTAAAGGCAGATAACGTTATCCAAAGAATAAATTGCCATCCAACAGATGAGTGATGGCAAAAAGTATAGCGTTATCAGTTTAGTTTATTAGCTTTGCCAACAATACATACAACCTATAACATGACCAGATAAAATAAAATAGCAATAACAATAATGGGCAGGCAACCACAACAGCGATAGCCAATTACTGTGGTCCGAAAAGTACTAAAATGATAAAACGATCACATCAATAATTAATAATTAAGATCAACATAGAGTTGGTGTTGTTTTCAGGCTGCGACATGAATTGCATTTTGTACAAATAGTTTTATAAGTCCTATCCACCGGAGAGAGTTTTATCCAGTACATAGCATTATTACACGACTCGGGCAGTCAGAGGGCCAATAACTAGAATCAACCAATCAAAATGCTCTACTGCTGGTCCAATATTCTCTAAGTATTGGACCGGGCACTGTCCCGAATGATACTGCAATTGTGTCCCTTTGAACTTCAGTCGTATAATAAATCTCTTATTAACCAAGCTTGCTCGGGACCGTACTGGAAGAATATCGGCCCTCGGTCTTTTTTGTACGGACCTCGCCATGCTCGGTCCGCACTGTCAAGACCTCGGGCCAATATTCTCCCAGTACGGCCCTCGCGCTTGGTTAATAAGATACATTCATCCAACCTTCAATCAACCCAGGCCAGGTCTCTTTCACAGGCTTCTCATAATCAAAGAAAAAAAAAGCAAACTTCTCTAGAAAAATGGAAAGGTATACTGATGACAAGGTGTGAGTACCACCTGGTCTAGCAGTGCCTAATAGCTCCTGGCACTTTACCTTCGCTCTTGGGCAACTCAGGAATCTTTTAGTCTTTTCATAAAAAGCATATGTTGGGCAGCATGGATTTCAAAGTTTCAGAGCACTGGGCTCCCTTCAATTTTTCTTAAAGCACAGCCTTGCTTATACTACCACCACCCTGTCAAAATTTTTCCTAGTTATTTTTTTAGGTGCAATTTTCATGTCCAAGTGAGGAGTTACAGCCACCCTGTAGGTTTTAAGAACTACCTGCACTGTATAATCATGAACAGCTCCAACTCAATGTCGTATATGTGCAAGTTCAGTGCAGAAAACTCACCTCCCAGCCATAGAAGGTCGGTTTCTTCACAATGTTGGCCAGGTTGTCAACTACCAAGCCGCTATAAATTATTGACAAACTCAATGTACATTAGTTTGAAAATAATGATAAAGTTCTCAACAGATGGACAGTCAAACAGTCAAAGTTACCAGTGACAGGCCGATGTCAACCTTACTCTTTTGCCCAACCTCAGTTTGAATACAAAAACAGATAAACCAAAAGAGACAAATTAAAAGCAAGAACACCTTTCTTAACACCGTCATTTTCACACACTTATTATTAACAGTCATGAACAAATACCCATATAAACACTAATTCACTAATAAACACCAATTATTTAATCCATATTTAAATAATTAAGATAAGACTATGTTCCCTTACCTAAAAACCCTTTTATTTTTGCAAATCAGTACTTACATATTGCTACGAAGGCAGTCTGCTGAGTAAACGAGGTTCTCCCTGTTACAAGTGGCCCTGTAAGAATCATCAGAGTTGTCAGCGACATCAACAGTATGCCGCAAAATATACATACATGTAGATAGCCACACAAAATACACACACATTTGTAGGATACAGGGTAACTGAATAACCAGTTAAAGATGAAAAGTGTTAATCAGATGAAATCTGCATGCAATAGTTGAAAATGGAGCACAAATAAAAACAATAGGCTTAAATACATGAGAAATGATAACATACTCTAGAGTTGCTCCATTGTGTTCTAGCTCTCTTGTAATTCTAAATCCTGAATAGTCCACATTACCCTGGAGACAACACAAGTGAATTGTGAATATACATTGCAACTGATTAACAATAGATGAAATTTGTATAAATTAGATTTCTCAAAGCATTAACAATAGATGAAATTTGTATAAATTAGATTTCTCAAAGCACTAAATACATACCAAAAATGCAGCATTACGTAGAGCATGGGTAATACCCAGAGTGCTTGGTGTTTCATGACGACTGGCAGCATCAATAAATAAGCCTAGGCGACTCTTAGGTGAGTGGGTCTCCAGAGAAGCAACTTTCAGGCCATTTTCCAAAGTAGTAACCTGCAAATGTAAGCAGTATTTTAAAAATTCATCCCACAATACTAATGAGCTCTCGTGTAGATACAGCTGGAGTTCCACAGGTCATGGTCCCATAGTCATCCATTTTAAAATCCCCTACCCATTAAGCCTTTCACTACCAAGATCTCACTACAAATTCTCCTTACTGTCTGCCATACAATTCTTAAGATATTAGCTTGGAGAATTTGGTCCCTGATAAATTGAAAAGTGGTTTAGTGTGATCTGTACTCTTATCGCCTATAAAATTCATCAAAGTGGTCAAAATGATGAAGAATCATGAGGCACAGTCTGGTTGTTGATAAGAGCTGATAAGAGTACAGACCATAATAAAACCTGTACTTGTATCGACAACAATACTTGTCATCACAGTGGTCAAAATGTTGTGGACTCGTGAGGCACAGCCTTATAGTCGATAACATTTGATAAGAGTACAGACCACGCTAAACAACTGTTGATTTGTTTTCACCACAATATCCATGTCAAATAAAATGATCCTTTCAGTGTGTGACCATTGCGTGACTTGTTAATGCAGGCAATGTTGTCTGTACTGTTATCAATAATGGCAAATTGGCCAATCAGATTGCGATATTATTGCCCATTGTGGAAAAAATAATTTGTAAACCCTTATATATATTGTCTGTTTTCTAATCACTTGTATGCTTGATATAGTTTTAGTAATGTAAAGAGAAATTCTGTCTTGGTCACTCATAGAAGTTAATGGTTTAAAATAAACAGTAGTCCTGTCTGTAGTCCCACCCAAAAACAGTTAACTTATTTGCAAGAGTACATCATCAATGCATAAAAAAAAATAGAAAATTTCCAGGTGATTAAGGAAAACATCCATCTCGTAATTGCTTCCTTGATAGTTTATATTGGACCCACTGCAAGAACCAAGTTTCAAATGTAAAAAATCAAGGACTAAAAAAGCTTTTAATTGTTGACTAATGTACCAAAGAAGTAAGTAACACTAACAATGCAGCACCAGTTTATGATCTCTACTAAGATGGTAGGATAGTTTGAGTTTTACCGAAATCTCACATGTACATTCTATATTATCCACTGCTCTTTGGACTGCCACCATGTTCAACCAAGAACAGAAGATAGGTTAATTTCTTTGATTATTTCTAACTGATTCATATCAGCAATTGTAGTGAAATTCAATGTTCCACGAATCAAGCCTGATCCTCAGTGACCCTTTACTCAGTACCACCTCTCAGTTAAATGACAAATCCATCTTGTTTTATCATAACAAACCTGTACACTCTGGGGAGTTAGATCAGCACCTTCTCCAGCTCCTGCCTGCAAATCTTCCAACGGTTCATTAAGCGGAGAAGCTGCATAGGCGTATAACCTTTTCTATAGTAGATTAAATTTCAAATTTTTGAGCGACACACTTGTTAACAAAGGCAAACCAAGTTAATATCACGCCAGAAAATGTCGCCACATCTCGTACTCGTTTGCTGATTAAATACGCAGCAAAATAACTTTCAAAGATGGAAGTTACTTACAGAAGAAGCTGCACAACTTATTCCTTTTGAAATTGAAGGCAACCTTCGCGATAAAGGCAACATCTTCGCCTTTATTACTACTGTAACTGAAATCTTAGAAGAGACCGGGTCAGCAATAGACCATAATATTTTTAGTGGTCATCCGCTGGTTATCAAAAACGCGTTTTCGAAAATCATTTATTTGGAAATCATGGCGCATTTCCGGTCTGGTGTGACGTCTGGTGACAGAGCTGAATAACGTATACGCATGTATGGGGCGCCAACCCAGTCAATATTCCCTCTGTATTTCTGTGACCCAGTCTACTTTTGACATGGTCGACTCGACTTTTTATATGGTCAACTCGACTTTTTATATGGTCAACTTGACTTTTTACATGCTCAACTTTTTACTTTTTCTATGGTCAACTCGACTTTTTATATGGTCAACTTGACTTTTTACATGCTCAACTTTTGACTTTTTCTATGGTCAACTCGGCTTTTTTTATGGTCAACTTGACTTTTTACATGCTCAACTTTTGACTTTTTCTATGGTCAACTCGACTTTTTATATGGTCAACTTGACTTTGTAATCTCCACAATGCATTGCGTTAGGACTCTAACAAAATGACCGACAATAACGAAGACTTGCAGCATATCTCCTCGGCGTGTGCCATAGCTAAGCAGGCCCTCGAAGCCATCGGCAATCTACAGAATAATGACATTCGAAATGTGGCAGCGTTCACAGCTACCAACATTGCTTCGACTTCCTCTGTTCCATCATCAAGCCCTTCGATTGCAGCAGAGCTCGCTCGTCGATTTCCAACTTACAGCGCACGTGGGGTCACCGCAACTAGAAAACGAACTTCAGCGAGTGCTTTTATGAGTTCCAAGTCACGAGGAAACAAGACTGGGCGTCCCAGTAAGACAATTTTCTACAAAGACCTGGTAATAATTCCAAACCCTAATACAAACCAAGTACCAAGTCACGTCAACAAAGTGAAGCTCGAAGAGAGGGGCTTGATTATCCACCAGCTTCCTTTTAATAGAGACTGGTCTTACTTAGACTTGAAAAGAAATATTGAAAGTCAACTTCCAAGAGAGGATATTATGTTTGAATACCTCAAGGTAATTTTTTGGTTTTCTCCTGCTCGGTGAGATAAAGAACTAATAGTGAAACTGAGTATATTAATTTAGGAAGTACATGAAGTTGTAAGGCAGACTTCAAGAAGAACTCCTACACTGTAGATAAGGTCTAGTTCTAAGTGGCTAACTCAGTCGTGCATTCTTTGAAAGGTGTTTATGAGAACTTGCTTCATTCTTGTGATTGTAACTGTATTTTTTTATAGGCTTGTTATGGAACTCTAGTAACGCCAAAACTAGCAAAGGGAGTTAGAATGGATGGTGAGAGAATAATAAAACTCTCAGGTCAAGGGAGTGTGTATATCAGATGTCTGGAGCCCTTTGAAGAGATAGATAGGGATGAAGATGATGAAGAGCTTATGATACCATCATTTAATCAATTCACTGGTGACCTCTCAGAAAACCTCGTTGATGGAAGTTCCTCATCATTGCAACATCAAAACAGTGAAGCTGTATCTACAGACCCGGGGGAACTACTTATGACTGAAGATCCAATGTCTTACTTGCCAGAAATGGAGAACAATGAGTCAGTTAATAATTATGAAGTTGTAGTTGATGTTAATGAAATATTTCCACCAACTTCACCATCAAATAATGGTGAAGTGCCAACTAAAGTCATCAGAGTTCACAGGTCAAATGTAAGAGCTGATATGCTTGACATCTTTTCAGATCCTTTCATTTTTAAGTCCAGTTTAAATGCCATCATAATAAATCAGCTTGGCCATGAAGAGGCTGGTCAGGGAAATGGGGTCCTAAGGGAAGCTTTTGCCCTCTTTTGGAAAGAATTCTACGAGTCCCACATGCTGGGGGAGACTGAAAGAGTCCCTTATATTAGGCATGATTTTGACCGCAATAAGTGGGAAGCAGTGGGGAGGATACTTGTTAAGGGATATACTGAGAGTCAGTATTTTCCCTATAAATTAAGGAAAGCCTTTCTTGCTGGTTGTATTTTTGGGGAGGGGAGCATTACCCCTGAAATGTTGCAAGATTCCTTCAAATGTTATGTTTCTCCATCTGAAACTAGTCTTATAGAAGGCTGCTTGGCCAATAATATTGCATGTGACAGTGATAAGATGCTTGACTTTTTATCAGCATTTGACTGTAAGAGAAAAGTCACACACAGTAACTTTGTAGAAATCATGAAAGAGGTTGCTCATAAGGAAATAGTGCAAAAACCCAAATATGTAAGTGATTGCTGGCAACCAATTCTTGCCCACCTCAAGATTTATTTTTCAGATGTGAAATCTTTACATCAATTATATTCTTCAATTATTCCAAGTAATGTGAAAGTTATTGGCCTACTTGAAGCCAGTCCAGCTACAGCAGCTGAGACAGAAACAATGGCCCACCTCAAGAGATTTATTAGAGGGCTTGACCAAGCTAAGCTTACCTCATTTTTGAGGTTTACAACTGCATCTGATGTTCTTGTCACTGACAGGTTGACAATATCATTCACCCAGAGCGAAGGTCTACAGAGAAGGCCTATTGCCCACACCTGTAGCTACACCTTAGAGGTGCCCAGCACATATGCTAGCTTTTGTGAGCTCAGAGAAGAATTCATGGCCATTTTAAATTCAGATAGTTGGGAGATGAACATAGTGTGAGTAAATAGCATAAATGTGTACCAAAAGGGGGTCTCACCATGTATAGCTTACTCAACTTCATTTGTTCTCAGACTGTTCAGTTTCTATGTAATTTTACGTTGAGTTGAGTCTTTACAAGATTGGTTTGCTTACTTACAACTGAACACACTCATTTTATCTTGTTATCAAGGCTTCTTAGCATGAATTTTGTAAAAAAAAAGACATAAGATGGAAATTATGTTAGGGTTCTTTTGTTGGGTTTAAAACATTATGTTATATTGTTAGATTTATTTAACATACAATGAATTCCATAAGTATTTAAAGTTCTCTTTCAAAAACATAAAGTGCAATGAAAAGCGTTGTGTTTTGTGCATTTTGTAGCTTGTAGTAGTGATTTCTTATACAAAATACAAGTTTGCAACTACTGTCAGTTCAGTTGATATATATCCTGTGAAAGCAAAGAATACAGAATTCTTAAACAATCTAAGTATGTATTTTCTCCACTTCTGTCATTTTCTTGTAAGGGGTTGCAGTGACTTTCTAGGAATGCTATCTGTTGACCAGAAAGTGGGACAGTTGTTTCTGGAACTACTACCTGATAATTCTCTTCTTCTAAAGGGACAGGGGCAGAGGGATCAAATCCATAATCATGCATACTACAAGCATTAAACACGCTTTCAACTGCAGCATATCCAGAGTGTTCATTTTCAAGCATTCCAGCTGTATATAATTGAATAGGAGAAAGATTTCGTTCTGAAGATAGTGGATGATTTTCCCACTGACCCTTGAATTCTTGTAAACACTTATTGATTCTGGGAATGTATGTATAATGCAATGCAAATAAATGCAACTCATTTATTGGATCCAGTAGCTCATTATCCTCCAAGCGAGAAAATGTTCTTGCAAAAAAGCAAAGTACTCCTGAGTAAATATCTCTGTGTGACCTCTCTACACGACAGTTGTGTACAGAGCTACCAGTTATAATGCTACCTCTGTCAACACCTCTCTGCTCTAGCATGAACTCTGCCACTTTGAAATTTTCCATACCATAATCACTTCTCACTCTAGAAGGCAATCCATAACTGTTGACACCTCCAATAAATTGTTCCAGGACTGTGTCAGCTTTATTGTTATTGCAGCAGTGGGCATAAATTATAATTCGGGAATACCCGTCAACGCACACATGAGTTATTAACCTCCATCGTATGAGTTTGTGGTTGCTGTCAATGTGCCACAGAGCATTTGGCGTAGGAACGTTGTATTTTCTTCTGTAAATTGCAGATCGCCACCGTAAAACTGTCCCAACAGGATCGAGAGTTTGAAGACAATTTCTCACACGCCATCGTGGAATATTTAGCCCCCTGCTTCTCAGAGCACCAACCAGTCGGGCCTGTCCAATATTTGGAGTTAGTTCTTGAATTTCTTTCACTATGTTTTCCAAATCAGAATCTGATATCTGAGTCCAACTTGACTCTTCTTTGTCAGTCATTCCATACATTAATCTCCTCCTCCAGAGGGTACTCTCGCTCACACCAAGTAAATCAGATATCTTTTTCCAAGAAAAATGCGTTTCTCTTAAAAAGCGTATCTGTTCTTCCTCAATGACATAAGGTGGGCGCCCAGGACCGTTCCTTCTTGAATCAGGTGGGCTACTATATGCCCTTTCACTGTGAAAATCTAACATCCCATTTCTGTATTGCTGCAGCTGATCAATCAAGTTCCTAACCTTAATAAGAGACAAGTTTAGGATTGATGCCACATCAATGAAATCTTCGTTATTCCCAATCTCTGATGTGAGTAACTGGATGGTCTCTGCAGCAGTTCTCAATCGATCGGCTGCCAGGTCAAGATCCTCAAAAGACAAGTTATTGCATCTTTCTGCTTCTTCAAATGAGGATATTGTAGACAGCAGTAGCTTTAGATTGTCAAAAAATAGAAATAATCCGTACTCGTTGCGTTCTCTAGAGGGGTCTTGGGCCATTCTTTCCTCAAAAGCCAAAGAGTGGAGCATTGGCAGCCATCTTTGTTAGTGATTGGGCGCAATGCATTAGGGAACGTTTCAAAAGATTACCACTTGACCATGTAAATAGTCGAGTTGACCATATAAAGAGTAAAAAGTTCACCGTATAAAAAGTCGAGTTGACCATAGAAAAAGTCAAAGGTTGAGCATGTAAAAAGTCAAGTTGACCATATAAAAAGTCGAGTTGACCATAGAAAAAGTCAAAAGTTGAGCATGTAAAAAGTCAAGTTGACCATAAAAAAAGCCGAGTTGACCATAGAAAAAGTCAAAAGTTGAGCATGTAAAAAGTCAAGTTGACCATATAAAAAGTCGAGTTGACCATATAAAAAGTCGAGTCGACCATGTCAAAAGTAGACTGGGTCACAGAAATACAGAGGGAATATTGACTGGGTTGGCGCCCCATACGCATGCGTTAGGTTTTGCCGCGGAAACACGGACTTTTGAGTCGTTCGCATGGTTGATTTCCTATTCTGTTGCTTAGAGGCGTCGTTTTCCTTGCCGCTTTTCTTTTACAGAACAACCCTCAAAAACTTGGTACACCCCCTAAAAATTAAGAAAAATTAATTTTCTCCATAAAACCTCTGGAAATAGGAAAGTGCCTTCTATGAAAACAGAGTCCCTAGGTTTTAAAGGCAGCCCTTATTATTTTCCAGTAATTTCGCTAAATTTTAGACCTAGGACTTTTGAGCCCACGTTATTGACCGCATACCCTCTGACGAAGTTCTGTCGTCTGGTGTTGCAATGCATTACGACTAATTCTATATTTGGACATTATGCACTTTGATCAGACGGCCATATTTAAGTGTATTTTGATCGTCATCAAATGAGCTGGAATTCTGTTATTTTTATCACTGTAACTTTGCGGTAAACGAAGGAAAGATGAGTTCTAAACCTGTGCGAAGAGAGCCTGTTAATGTTTGTGTTGTTTGTTGTGAGGACATCGAGTTTTTCGCCGTTGGAGTGTGTGACCATCCTGTTTGCCACAAGTGTTGTGTTCGAATGCGTGTACTTGGGAAGGAAATTTATTGCCCTGTTTGCCGAACAGAACTGCAGCAGGTCGGTATAGTTACAATGGAAATAACCTCTAATGTTTGCAGTACAATGTTATATAAACAGGATAAGTGAATTTTTGAAATAATATAATTTAAAAGTAATACCGGCTCACTATACTAGACGATCGAACTATTAATGAAAGTGCTTGTAGAAGCATTCTTCACAGCCATGTGCGAAGATTACCACTCCTTCGAGCGTTCCACAACTCCAGGTTGCTTTCATACTGCACTGCAACTTATTTTTAGCAGAGGGGCCTTAGATCTAAAACTTGTCGAAACATACTAAGTCATGTATGATAAGGAGCCCACAATTCTGCTTACCATGAATTCCGATTTGATTGTGAAACGACTTGAGGAATCACACGGACAAGTCCTTTTACATTGATGAACCGTGAGTAAAATAAGAGCTCATGAAATCCATTCATTTGATGTAAATACTTGATAATGAAAACTGCTTAGGTGATTTCTGATTATTATAGAGAAATAATTCATTTCTTTTTACAATCGCTATGTATAAGTGGTGATAATAGTTAACAAATGTTTTCAAAATAGCCAACTTGCAAATTTTTTTGCAAAACAGAATCCAGTTGCTCTGCGAATCACCCATGTAATTACACTAAAAAAATTATTGGCCACACCTATGGAACATGTCAATAATTCCCTCAACTTTATAGGAATATTCTGACAATATACTATTTCTTTGCCTTTAAAGATTGTGTCCGAGATACTTATTGTTTTTTTGTACAATTTTTCTCAAGGTATTCATAACCAAAGATAGCATCAGTTATAGAAAACTTGCTGCTAGAAGGGGTTCCTCTGTGATCGATAAACGACACAGTATTCATTACCAACAAAAGGGTATCCAAGATAAAGTGAAGGAACTCCTTGAACATCGCTGTCAGTTCTGCCCAAGCCGCCAGCCAGAGAGATCATTTGATCGTCTCCGTGATCACATGAAGCGGGAACATGAAAAGTTCTATTGTGATCTTTGTGTGGCTAATTTGCAAAAGTTCAGCTTTGAACTAAAAGCCTACACTCGTTCTGAGCTGGCACGACACCGTAGAGTTGGTGACTCTGATGACAAATCCCACAAAGGACACCCTCTTTGTAAATTTTGTGATCAGCGTTATCTGGACAATGATGAGCTTCACAAGCACCTGCGCAAAGATCATTTCTGGTGTCACTTCTGTGAACGGGATGGAAGTCAGGACTACTACCCCAATTATGAACATCTACGAAAGCACTTTCGTGATTTTCACTTTCTCTGTGAAGAAGATGATTGTATTCATGAGCAATTTACTTCTGTCTTTCGAACAAAGGTTGATTTTCAAGCACATCGGGCTGCAAAACACTCTGGAAAGTTGAGTAAAGCACAGGCTCGTCAGGCTCGTCAGTTAGATGTTGATATAACTTTTGCTCCTCGGCCAAGGCCTCAGACAAATCATGGTTCAATTGCTGGCAGAGATTTTGTGGAAGTAAGAAGTTCAGAACAAAGAAAGGAAAAGAGAGAAAAAGGGGGAAAAAGAGGAAACTTTTCAGGGCCAAACAGGTTTGTAGTGACAGAGATGTACAAATAAATCTTCTACCAGTGGAAGAATTATCAGTAAATCTCTATGGAGGGCCATCATCTCCTTTGCATTGTCTACCTTCTGTTGTATTATTGTTAACACAATCATAAATGATTGCATTCTGAGAGCCTTGTCCAGTAACTGCATTATTGGGATGACTTCACAAAGGTGTTTTTTAGCTGCATCTGCAAAGCAATAATAAATGATATAATAATAATAACAATAATAAATAGATGCTTATAGGGCGCATTTCTAATCTCAATGCGCCTAACAACAGATTATTAAGACATAAGAATAAGTAATTAATTAACAGTAATGTTTTTTAAACAAAAATGTCTTAAGCCTAGTTTTGAATGTTTCTACTGTTTCCGCTCTTTTAATATATTCAGGAATTGAGTTCCATAGTTTCGGTGCAGTTACTGAAAAGCGCGTCCACCATAGGAATTGGATTTAATAGGTGGGATGCATAACTGTAAGCGAGTTGATGATCTCAGTGTTCTTCATGGGTGGTATTCTTGTATAATAGGTTCTAAATAACTAGTAGATTGCTCATTTAAGATCTTATAAGTTGTAAGAAATATCTTAAAATTAGGCAAGTACTTGATTATTTGCACAAATTGGCTTCTCTCACAAAGTTCAACCCTTGTTCCATGAGGGCCTTACAGTCAACACTGTGTACTGTGAGTCGCAAAATTTGTGGTAACAATCTAGACAAGGTTCATCGCATTGTGTTCTTAGCAACATACTTTACAACCCATCCACTTTCTCCACTCAGAGGCACAAATTGCCACCAGCAGATTGTCAAATTAACTTGGCAAAATGTGAGGGCATAACTATCAATGTAGTGACATTTCATCCAGCAGCAGTAGGAGCACTCCTAGCTGCTTCATGCAGCAGAAACCTGAATCGTATTTAGCAGTATTTTCTTACAGTATGTAGACTGGTAGTGTATGGCGATACCAAAATCTGGTGGAGAGAATCCTACCCAGAGAAATAAGACTACACTGTAGTATAGCAGCAATGTTTGCTGGTGCTCTGGCACTCATCTACTATTTGGTAATAGTTTCAGTTGTCATATTATGTTATGACTCCCTTATTTTGGTGTTAGTATGTAAATGATATTCCATCTGTTTTTTCTTGTAGGGACTGTCATTACATTTTTTACTTTTTCACCTGTATCTCCTTATTTTAGGAAAGTAGCTTTGGAGTTACAGACTGCCATGGCCCTTTCTTTGAGTGAATCTGCAAGGGACCCTTCACAGCTTCCCTCACCCTCATCTAAGCCACAAGAACCTAAGAAGCACAAGCCAGAGGAAAAGGGAGCAGTTGGAGGGCTACCTGACAATGAAACAGAAGCATTAGCTCAATTTCCAGCTTCGCTAGGTTCTCTAGAGGTTACAAATGTTGATGAAGGGTTCAAGAAAGGTAGCAAACCCAGTAAACCAACTACATATGCTTCTGCTTCTACTCAACCATACTCTGTTGATGACTTCCCCTCTCTGTCTACATCTGGTGAAAGATTTGAACCATCACCCACCGTACCTCCAGGATTTGCTTCACCAGCTCGTCAGCCTCCCCCTTTAGCTGTAACACAGCAGACTTCTCGTGCTAAGCCCCCTCCTGGTTTTCAGACACTCTTTGAGCCAACCTCTAAGGAGAAGGTTAAAGAAAACGTTGCACCTTTACAAGAACCAACAATCACTAAAACAGAGGTCAAAGCAAACAGTAGTGTGCAAGAGAGAAATCAAGCTTTAGTGGATAAAATTAGAGGTTTATTAGGATATAAGTCCAAATTTGAAGAGTTTAAGGAATTATCTGGAAAGTTTCGTAAAAGTTTTTGTTCAGCAGAAGAGTATTATGCTCAGTGTTGTGAATTATTTGAGTCAAACTTTTCCCAAGTTTTTACAGAACTGGTAGATTTATTGCCTGATCCTGATAAACGAAAAGAACTGTTAGCTGCCCATCAAGATGCTAAAATTATGGAAAAGCATCAAGGGCATAAAAATAAAGCTGGAATGGTGAACAAAAAGCCACAAATGTCTGGGGTGTGGCAAACTGGTGCCACTGCGTGGAATGTGGAGACAAACATTGGTGGTATATCTGAAAGAGATTTTCCAGCATTGCCTGCAGCATCTAAACCATCTTATCAGCAAAGATATAAAGCACCAAAAAATGCCACTATGCTCAAAGAAGCATGGATTCGAGGAAAATAAGTTCCTTTTCTACAAAATCGTGCCTAGTTTTATCGTCTTTTAAGGGTGATTTGCAGTTTATCTTCTGTCTTTTCCTATTTTGAGGACATTCGACCTTACAGTCGTATTGTGTTACATCATTAATAAAATTGTTTGAGTTTTAAAAAAGTTATAGTTTTATAGATACATGTATAGTACATAAACACTATTAGTGGTTGGTACCTTAGGGCTCTACCATTAAAGTATTAAAAGTTTCAATTTTTGTTTTGTGTCAATTTAGTGTTTTATGCTCCTCCCTGTCTAATCAGAGTCTTGCACTTTTCAGCTATCCCAGACTTTTAAGGAAGCATGTTATGGCATTAAAAAAATAGGCAGTTAAGACTGCAGATGGCTACTGCTGCCACATCCAACATATTTATGAGTACCCTGTTTTGCAAGAGATAGATGATTCAAGAATAAAGGGACTAATTGACATTCAACCAATAATTAAATGGTAACAGATAATTATAATTATATTAATAGTAATAGTAACTTGTAGGGGCTACTGTTCCTCCAGCAGTGTATTCTCTAGGCCCCCATAATGTTTAAACTAGGCTTCTTTTAATTTTTATTTTTCCTGTTGACCATAAACTACTCACTTATTTCATTGCAATTCCATGTTTGTGAGACTTGTTTCATGCAACAAGTCATTCTGCATTGGAGGGTATTCCACCATTCCATCATTTGATTGAATAGGGTCACCCTGTTAAACTCAAAGTATTGCTCACCTGAAATTAGCAGCTCTTTCAGGCAATGATCACCAGTTGAAATAGTAAAATGCTCTCTTTTCAAATAAAATTTTTCTTCCAAAGTTTCCTTGATGTGCAGGGAAAAGCGAAGTTAATTTGAGAAGTTTTTTATCTTTTGTGGTGTCATGGCAAAGAACTAAAAAAAAATTAAATTTTTGGATCTATTGAGCACGAGTTGCTGTTCAAACTTCCAAAACAATTCAAACATGCTCTCTCTTTAAAGAAAACATTTGTCCTTTCATGATGCACTGATGATGTGCGGACCACACCTATTGAGTTATTTCTATAAGGTAAAGCTTTGTTTTTTCATGCACCACCCTGAAATGATAGTGAAACATGCAAGATGTTATTGTCTGTACTACTTTGAAACAAACAGCACCAGGAAACAGTGTGATCACATGCCTATTCTAAGTAACATTTGAAGCAATTCAAAGTTTATCATCTTTTGTGTTGTCATGGCAAAGAACTGAAAAAATTATATCTTTGGATCTACTGAGTACAATTTGCTATTCAAACAGTTCAAAACAATTCAGCCATGCTCTTTTTTCAAAGAAAACATTCGTCTCAAGATTTCAATGGATTTCATTAGATTTCATGATGCGCTGATCACACCAATTGAGTTATTTCTGCAAGGTAAAGCTTTGTTTTTTCATGTGCCATCCAGAAATGATAGTGAGATGTGCGAGATGTTGTTGTTTAGCACCGGGAAACAGTGTGATCTTGTGCCTATTCTGAGTAATATTTGAAGCAATTCGAAGAAATCAGGACCAAGCGTTGAATGACTGGAGATTTCCAAAACAGATAAAAGCCAAGAGTAAGGAATGTTGGGTGAAACTGGGCAGGCTTTATTGTGGGCTAAGAGGTTTCTGTTATTACACTCAATCAACAGGACAACATTATGGCTTTGCCTTCAGAGCAGTGGCCATAAAAACAAAAACAAAAAACAAATAAAAACATCTGCAAAGGAGACCAGTGGAGTAGTACAACATGTAAGGAACATTTTTAATGCCATCCTCTGAAATAAGTTACATCAGGAAAGGACAACCAAATTGCAAATCCTATAAGCCAACTCCAACTAATAATGAAACTATTATTGAGTGAGAATTTGAAGTCATCTCATACAATTGGTGTCCAATTTGTTAAAGATGCATGGGATTCCATGTTAATTTTCATTTGTCAATGCACAAACATTGCTAAGTTTCAAAAGGAAAGGTACAAAATTAAAATCACTTCATACTCAGTTCTTCAATGGGATAGTTTAACACTAGTTCCTTAATACATTTTTATTACAGCTGCCTTGATTCAGTTGTTGTTCCAAGCCATTGTCTATATACAATAAGAGTAAATCAAGAAAATATGAAGGATGTGAATTAACACAACCTGGTTGAAGTGTGCAACAAGATTATTTACATTTTCTAGAAAGCAACTTTTAATTTAACCATTCCAGATCTTTGCTTAAATCATTTTCTCTTCATCTTGTCCTACACTTTGTTCAAAGCAATCTTCATCATTGCCATCATTGTCACTTTTACGCAAGCTTGTAGCTCCCTTATCCTCCAGCAGGTTTTCTGTGCTGGACACAGGTGATGAGGACAGACCAGTGCTGTTAGCTGTGAAAACATTTATGCCAGTGTATGAATGAATGAAAACTTTTAAGTGTCTATGTTTTTAGCAATAAGCTCATGAGGGACACTACAAAATTTAAAAGGCAAATACATTTACATATGTGGATAATAGTTATTGACAGTAGATAATTAAAAAGATTATAAAGTTGTTTAGTTAAGTTTTAAATTTCAACAAGAGTTGAAAGGTCGACTTTTCTTGTTCTTCTTCAATGAATTTACGGTTTCTATCATTCTTAGGTGTCTTGATAACTTCGACCAAATGAGAGGTTCCATATATTTGATTAAAAGTGTACTTATATACTTGTTTTCATAAAAAAAAAAAACATTTTTTCTTCAATTTCAATTTTAAGTCTAGAGAGAATTGACAAAACACGCCCACAGCAAGATGTTCAATGCACTCAGACATACATAGACATGTACCCTTAGCAGGGATCATTAAATTGAAGAAAGTAAAATTTTAAACTTGAAGAGCCACAACCATAATAATTAAATTTGATATGCCTTTACTTTCCTTAACTACACCTACCCAGAGTCAATAAAAATTTCAATGCAATTCACTTTGTAGCCATGCAGCCAATATTACTAACATGCATGTTGAGCACTAGTCACAAGACTAGAGCAAGACCTCTTTCAAAATGAGCTGGCTATTCTATTAGATATTTGTAAAATAACCTTTCTGGCCTTGACAACAAGTCTGAACACAAAAGAATTCTTACTCCAAAGCAAGGCCAAGAAGGCTGATAAAAGATTAATTATCAGGCTAGCCATTAACAAAGAGGTCTATTTACTAATTCAAATATTAACCAAGAACACCCTGTTTACTTCTGAATCCATACTATGATGCTTAACCCCTCCCTTGCAAAAAGTTATTCTAAGAACTCACCTGCCTTGTTTAGAAGGTACTGTTTGCATTTCAGGTAATCCTCCTTTGTAATAACTGTTTTCAGCTTTAAAGATTCCACACCTAGCTTTTCCTTAATATCATCTGTGACAAGATATTCCTGTGCTACAGAAGTGAGATGACCTGAACAATAGTCTGACCAAAGTTTTTCGAGACCTTCCAGGGTTTGGCACTTCACTGTGATTTTTAAACTACTCCCACTTTTCGCTCCTTCACCACTAGCTAACTGTTCCCGAACAGAAACATCTGCTGCGTCTGTTTCCATCAATTCTTCTTCGTGTGGCACAAGTGCTGCCATTTCTTCCTCTACAAAACACACACACAAAACAAAATGATGTTTTGGTAAAAAGAATACTATACACCTACGAACCCCAGTACCATTAAAACTCGCGTTTAAGCCGTACTCGTTAATAATCTCCAAGCATGATTATAAAGGAAAAAAAACTTGCAACAGTACAGGCGGAACTCTAGCTAAGGATCAGTGTTTGTTCGCAGTCGTTCGTGATAAACTTGCGGAAATCTAATGCTGTGTATTTGCAGCGACCTTAATAAATGAATCAGCTCTTAAACTACCTTTTAAAACCTAATCTTCGATCGATTTTCCTAATTCTTCATTGCTGAAGTGAAAACGATGATGCAAACGAAATAATAAAACGTAGTTGAAAAAAGTATTATGGGTAATCACGTAGTTGAAGAGTTAAGTCTGGGCCGGGTAACTAGTAAACAGTGTAGTTATCATTTGTTTAAAGACGCGTGGAAGCCTTCGATCAGAGGAAAACTTGTCGCTAAACTAGATTTTAACAACGACATGAACAAACACGCCGTGCAAGTAATGAAGGACTACGAAACGGTCGGCCATTTACCTCGCGAGTTGTTCCGAGTTGCGTGGTGAAAAGATCACCGACGAAGTGCACGTAATCGTTCGAAGAAGGTTAATTTAGTGCTATTTGACCCATACAAGCCAGTTTACTCTAAAAACTTACTTAAGCCCACTACAGACTATTAGCGTAGCTAACCACTAACACAAACTAACCGTTGCTTCCAAATGTTCCCAAAATGCGCGATTATCTTCCAAGTAATTTATAATAGCGCTCTGTCAATATAGCTCAATACAGATCAGTTGGTCTCTGTTCTACACTTATAACTCCTAGTTGGCTGAGTTCTTATATACGTTTACCACGTATTCTCGGACATTCCGGAAGCAAACGACACAACTATTCTGGTAAAAGCTAACAGAATGGTCGAGAAAGGTCCATGGCCGTGACTCAGAAAAATCGAGTGTCCATGTCACCCTGACTAAGCATTCTAGAAATTTCTAGAAACTTCTAGAAACTCCCATTTTTACAATCACTCCCCTCGACAACAACCTAAATTTGGATGAGGTTTCCAATTTAATTCTGAGTAGAGGAAATAAAACATAGTAGTACACAGTTGTGAGTGATGTGGTAGTCAAGAATGGTTTCTATTTTAAAAATCTAAAAAGAGAAAATAGAACATACCACAGCTGAACTGGTCTTAAGCTACACCAGATTAAGTGGTCACCTTGCATTAAGTGATCATCTGTTGAAGTGCTGAATTTGTTTCGCCTTATTCACTGTAATTTTCACCTATTAAGTCATGGTCACCCTTTACTAAGACCCAACAGCCTGGTTTTATTAATATTGTCCTTCACGTGAATTGAACAGTCACTTAGAGTGAGATTATTCAAATAAAACTAATCTTTCAAGTAATTTTTAATCCATGTTTCTCTGCCAAAATCAAAGTAAGTAATATTTTTTAGCAAGATTCTGTACATCGAGAGGTTAATTATGGCATAAAGTGGCATCGTTTATCATTTTTTATAATTATACTCCTTATCTATGGAACCTGTGTTAAGTGGTCAACCTGTATATTCCCCATGGGTGACCATAGTCATTCGTGATTTGGGGAGAAGTACAATTACTACATTCTCAGACCAACACCATTCTGTACAACTTCATAGTACCTTTATATAGCTTTGTCACATTATAAACTGTCAACAGCTATATAAAAATGCTGTGTGTTGACTCAACTCACCTGCCAAATCCATTAGTGACAATTTACAAGCCAGGTATTCCTCCTTCAAAATTGTTGTTTTCAATGTGATAGAATCCACGTCAAATCTTTCTTGAATGTCATCAGTCATGAAAAACTTTTCTGCTACTGCATTCAGATGACCAGAACAATATTCTTTCCACAAACGTTCAAGAATTTCCAATGTGCGACAATGGACTGTAAGTATCAAACTTCCCTCCATAGCTGTCACTATCGGCAAGTCAAGTACGCTTTCCAGGTAATTTTGTAGGTGACTGGGTATATCCTCGATCGCAATCCTATCTGCTCTGGTCTCAAAAAATGTTTTAGACATCTCCGACATCAATTTTCGCCTTACTTCTTCCTGTTGTGCAGGATCCCATTGTTTTGTATCTTTAAAGGTGACTCTGTCTACTTCAATCACAATCTTTATGGTTACATTTCCTGAGAAAAATTTCAAGATAATGAAAAGAAAATTACATAACCATGAAAAAGAGCCATCATGAAGTAGCATATGAGAGGTTTTTGGTCTCGTCCCATAATTCCTCACTGGATTTGCCAACTTGTAACCACTGGGTCACAAAACTGTGAGCACAGTAAGCCGAAGTGCAATAAGCAAAACTTTCATAGTAAGGAGGTTCTTGTTTTAAAATCCTTGATAAAACAAGTCTTCACTAACCCCTGTTTGGGACAACTGCTGCTGTTAAGTCATCAACTTTTTGGCTGACATTTCCTACTTCCCTTTTAATTTCATCCAGCATGCCCTTTACATTGTCTTCATTTTTCTTCCATTCTTCAAGAACCTTTTTGTAATGCACCTCCATCTCAGGATCTATAGACTCAGTCTTAAGATTATTGATTGCACTTTCATAACTCTTTCCTCCTAATCTCACTAGAGTTTCACTTATCTCCTGCCAGTGAGAAGCAAACTGAAAATCAGACAAAGATGCCCTCTCTGCATGAGCATAAATATCATTTCTGAAACATTTCAGGCGGACAATATCTGCCTCGGCACTCGGCTCTCTTGTTGGTGGAAGTATGTCCCAAGATCCTGTGGTTGCAGGAGGATTCAAACCACAAATATTCCTCAGAAGAACAAAAATAAGGGTGATATCAAAGTTTGCTGATGACACTGACGTGGCTATGGCAGGGTACAACTTGCTCCACTGTGTTGCATTGAGGACTCTCCTTGACCTCAGTTTCTGTAGAGTAGGTCTGTTTACTTCAAGAACAGCCCGGAGACTTGCTGGGGGATGTATGCTATTAAATATATCTCTTAGAGCCTGGGAACCGACATCAATCAAAAGACGACATAGCCGAGCATAATTCGTTGTCTCTTTTGTGGATGTTCCTTTGGGGGTTGAATCAGATGTTAAACTGCTGGTTGTAGCCTGCAACATAGGATCTAATCAAAATGAAAACAAATCAAACTTTACTACTTATTTCACATTTCAACACCACTCTGTGGTACCATAAGATTTTGTGAACTTGTAACTGCAGACTACACTGTAAGCATGCAACCAGCATATGAATTTGTTACGCCGACAGGCTAACAAAAAGGGTGTATTCGGTCTGGCAAAGTGAAATGATTTTCGGCAATTTCAAAGGTAGGTAGTTACTTCCAGACGTTGGAGGACTGCTTCATTTGAGAAACATTCCTTCCCTCAATGTAAAGGAAAGTTCCTATTTTACCCGATCGCTTTTAAAGAACCACGTCACGTTCATGCACGAGTAAAGCGCTCGATCAGCAGCTACAATTCAAGAGAGACCTGAATATAGAGGTTGCACAAGGGAGCGGTTATTCACATTGAGTTCCTCCATGGCCTCTTAACCCCCACATTTGAAACATATTACGTCACATCTAAACACATTCGCTTTTAGGTTTCACTTCGACCCTGAGATACAACCCTTTCAAGAATTGTTATCTTCGTCTTAGCCGTGCTTTTTTCATTTCACCTCAAATTTACTAACCATCCATCCCGTCGTGTAAAGGATTTGCGATCCCCTTTGGTTCGTGGGCGCAAACACGTCAGCAGCATCAAAGGCTAACCGTAAATTTAAAAAAACTGCTAGTGTTTCGCGTACTACCTACCACTCACATATAAATAGAGTGAAATGTCCCCACACAGACGCACAGTTTCCGCCAATATCAAACGCAACGACTTTACAAAAAAAAATCATGTGAAACTTCAAAACAAATAAGCTAAATGCCCTAACTATGAGAAAACAGAATTAAACTTAACACATGCAAGGTCATACTCAGATTTACATCTGCTGGCCCTATATATATGTATACGTGCACCCTGTAGGCGATGCTGATGTGCTCCTGGTGAAAACATTGCAATAAGAATGAGTCATCACGCTAAGTGAAAGGCAAGAGCTTGTTGGTTTCCAACAGACTTTAACACAGTTTTACCTAAAAGATAGTAATCATCACCTCAGAGAAAGTCAATATGTAACTGCTACTAGTAACTACTTAGATGTACAACAATCCTGTGGGCAGATAGCATACGTTTGGTTTGTGTTTGACCGTATGATTAGTAAACAAGCTGAGTTTTGATTGAGAATGATTGCTTAATTTCAAAGCCTGATGTTCATTCCCTTCTGAACACAACAATGTAAACAATGTCTTGAAGTTTTAAATGTAGACACCAAAGCTTTCCACCATGTTATCAGAATAACTATACACAATGAGGTCAATGAGTGTTCACAAGATTAACAGCCTTTCAAGCTTGCATAGGACATACTTGAAAAATTCCGATGTTGTCTTTTCACACTACCTTTTGTGTTTTGATCACCATAGTTTTCTTTCATACAGTAAGATCAGAGTTAAATAAATGACTAAAATCAATAGCAAGCAAATTAAGACATTTCAGGAGATTTTATTCAGTTTCTTTCAGAGAGGGTTTTTGACAAGTAAGAGGGTATTTATCCAGCTTCAACCTAGGCCCACTCTGCACCACCACTTGTGGAATCCTGCATGGTGACAGAGGTACCCCAGTCACTGCTTGGCTGTAGACTTTCCTCTCCCCATTCTTTTGGTGCTGGTTCAGCCGCCCAATCTTTGGTTTCAGCCCAGTCCTTAGTTGCTGAAGGGGCAGCAGTGTCAGTCCATTCACGGGAGGCACCCCACTCCTCAGTGGCTCCCAAGGTGGCTGGTAAAGAAGGAGTACCCATTGGTTCAGCTCCCCACTGAAAAACAAAATTCAATAAAAATAAGTTTTTTTAAGTTACAATTTCTTTCAATTACATTTTTTTCATCCTCAAAAAAGGGACAAAAAGGGAAAAAAAGGGTACGAGCAGGGGGACTAGGAATAGTTTCTACTCTCTTTTGAGCTAGCCAAAAATCAGGTTCTGGCTTTATTCCCAGAGAGGGAAATCTTGCAAGAAGCAAAAAATTAAAAGAAGCATTAAAACTATCTTTATCTCTGCTAAAAAAACCTTTACCCTGACAAATAGTAATTTGGAAGGATACAAAACCCTTGCACAACAGCTGCCATGATAAGAAATGATGTGGAATATCAAGTCTAAAGTGCACTTTCTTACATACTACAATGGCCTCTCTAGTTGATGATACTGGAAGCACTCACCTCTCCAGGTTGCTGGTCAGTACTTCCACCCCATTCACTTGGGTACTGAGGAGGAGCAGCAGGCTGCTCTTCTGCATGTTGAATGGCAGCAGCTTGTTCTTCCTTTTCAGCCTTAAGTGAATACAAACAAATTATGTCACTAATCTACATGGTACTCCAGATGTGTTATATAGCAAAAAAAAAAAAAGAAGCATTGGTCTTCTAGCTTTTCAAGGGGAGATACTCATTACTTGTTGTAACAACAATAGCAAAAAGGCCTGATAGCTATCATTATTCACTATGTGCAGACCACAATTTGGAAAGAATTCCACATTCACTGGTACATTTGCCTTATGACAACAATCAACTACAACAACAAGAATTAACCTTGTTTTTTTTTTTACATCTAATTGTAGTAAACTCATTAATATTTATGTGATGACAGTTTTAATTTGCCAAAGGTATAAAAAAAAATATGAGGTTGAATAACACAAACATTAAAACTGGTTATTCAGAGATGTAAAAAGGTAACAGTAAATGTCACAATTATTTTGCTTCAATAGTGCAGCTATCCATGAAAAAAAAAATAAGGTACCTCTTCTGGATCCCTGTAAAAGTAAAGATCAGGCATAATTTCCCAGTTGATTTGCCTGCTGATACTACCACGCATGCGGAGCACCTCCCTTGCCAACAACCACCACATTAGACCAACAGCATGTGCACCTTTGTTATTGCATGGGATTGCCACATCCACACCGTGCAGTTGAGAGTCAGTGTTGCAGAATGCGATAACAGGAATGTTCACATAGGATGCCTCTGTCACAGGCTACAAAAAAAATTACACCATGTTCAGTTAAAAGAGTACTCTTTCTGGTAAAAACTGCTCCTTTAAACAGGTCAAAAGAAGCTTAACAGGAGAGTAGTTGTTTATTCCAACTCTTATAATTTTTAATGGTTCTGCTCATTAAAAAAAAGTATCATTCTTTGAGGAAAAAACAGTATTCTGCTACGTCAGGATTACAGCCAGAGGTGGCACCAAAATAAAGTGTATAGTAGGTTAAGTAAGCCAAGTCACAATATTACCCGGCTATCAGTGCGTGGATCACACACAACAAGCAATCGTGGTTCTCTGAAGGCCGCTTGAATTTGATTGGTGAATGTACCAGGAGTAAAGCGGCCAGCAACAGCTGTGGCTCCAGTGTGACTGGCAAACTTCAAGATGGCACGCTACAAGATAACAAGGTTCACTTTACCAAAACTACATTAAGCCCATAAATAAATAAATTCCCAGCTGGTGCTAGCCAAATTGTCTGGTCAAACCTGTTTTTGCTTAGACACAACTCATTCTTGGTCAGACAAATATCCATTATATCATATGCCACTAAAAAAACCTGCTCCCTTTTAAAAAAATTATACTTGCCAGGCTTTCATTGTACATGCAGCCTCAAATTCAGTGCAGGAAAAATGATACAGCCCTATCTAAAACTTAAACTTTGATCACAACTGGACGAAATGTACCACCATCTAAGGAGTTGATTGGACAAAAACTATATTTGACCGAATGTTGTTAGCTGTATGGCTGTTATTGCAAGCCTTGTAAACTATTCAGATATGTCATGGGAAATGAAACTCCTCATTGAGCAAGGTTGTGAGTAAATGATCTGATATTAGGCAGGGGTTTCATTAATGTTTTCTGCAGGAGGGCAACTGGTTTTCACAGGCAGGCAAAACTCTTTGAACTGAACTTCTTTATAAGACAAACTTTCCTCCAGATGGTCAAATCAGGTGGGCAAAGCCATCCTCACAACCGGTCAATTTGCCCGGTGCCTGGCCCTTAATGAAACCCCTGATTAGGCAGCTCAACTTGTCAGTCTTTAAACCAGTGACCCCTTTGTACTGAATGGTAAATTGAAATGGAGTGGGTTGGACATTCCCAGTGCTAATGGCTTCAAGCAATTACACCTACCTGTCCATAAGGTCTGGCTGAGATCACACAGACATCATCAGGATGTTCAATGCCAACGATAATACGAGCAGCAAGAAGTAGCTTCTCCCATGTCTTTTTAATGTTGATGATGTGAACACCTGGTTGAAAAGACAAAAGGAGAAATTAATTAATTTGAAAAGATGGAGCAACTCTGATATGGATTAAAAGTGTGTAGCTTGATGTAATGTATGCTGATTGCAATAACATCTCTGTATCATCAGTAACCCAATACTTGTTAAGGAATACAATAGTCAAGGCTGTGCTCTAAGGAAAATTGAATGGAGCCCAGTGCTCTGAAACTGTGAAATCCAGGGTGCCCAGTATATGCTTTGTATGAAAAAACTAAACTTTCCAAGTCACCCAAGAGAAAAAGTAAGGTGCCAGGGGCCACCAGGCACTGCTAGAGCACAGCCTTGATAGTACTTACTTTCTTAAACTAAACAAATTTTTCTGCCAGAAGTCCTTAAAAAATTAACACCGAAATAACAATTGAGGTGGAAGAGGGACGAGGGCATATTTCCCCAGAGAATTTGTTTCATCTTAGCGTGAATTATTAATACTCTCATGGCTGCACTGTTTCTGAACAATTTATCACTTCGACAGAAAAGAATTGCCGCACAACATCAGTAAGAAAGCTTAAGCCCTCCCTGAAAGCTAATATCCAAGGGGATTTCTTACCATCAGGTTTTCGCTTATAAACATAACTTTCCATTTGGAAGTTTACATTGCTGGCACCAAGATGAACACCAGCAGCAAGTAGCTTCACAACATCTTCTTCCTTCAATTGTAGAGCTTCAATGCCCCCAGACATTATGCTTTGCTGTGCCAAAAAAAGTGACGACGGAACAACCTATTGAAAACAAGGAAAATTGTTCGCCTTGAAAATCCACTAACACAGTTCACCAATTGTACCATTTGCTTATTGCCTTTCATGTTTAATTCACTCTTCAGTTCAAATTCAGTTTAAAGGAGCATTGTTTTTGTTATATTATTTGCCAAAAAATATATCATTATACCACATGAAGGCTGTCTACGATGATATGCAGTTATAACCTTTAGGTCTGGGATGGATTTGCGAAAGTAAAGTAATAACTTCCAGATAGGGTTTAGAATGGCTTGTTTTGTCAGTCTCTTTTTTTTTTTCTTAACTGCCTTGCTATGGAGTTAAGTGGTGTATACTCAGTAGGCAGATAGTTTCTAAAGAAACTGTTTGGGGCTGCGTCGGTGGGGGTAACGAAATAATTTGAATATATCAACAAAGTTGAAATGGTAAATTGGCCACCCTTACAATTATAAAAGCTGACGTTTCGAGCATTAGCCCTTCATCGCTCCGACGAAGGGCTAACGCTCGAAACGTCAGCTTTAATAATCGTAACGGTGGCCAATTTACCATTTCAACTTTGTTGATATATTCAAATTATACTCAGTAGGGCTGAGATTACAACTCTTTATCACAGCCAACTCACTTGTTGATTTGAAACCAAAATCCCAATCACGAGATGGCTTCATCACATTGACCATGCAAGATCCTCAACAGTTGTGTGGCTTAATTTAGTGGAACTACACTCGAACATATCATCTTAACATTCCTTGCTTTTAAAATGAGGGGAAATAGCATTTTGCCTTTTCTCTCCCAAACTAATTAAAGTTTTTTTGTACACCAATCAAAGCCAAAACAATCTCTCTTTTAAAGTTATAGTAATGTATTCTTGACCAAATCATCACTTGTTTAGACATCCATATTAGGGAGCTCTACGAGCACAAACGTTTTTGAGACGCAAACGGTAGCCGGAAGTCAGAAGTTCTCACTCCTGGTACTCACAGCACCTTCTTGATCAGCAAAATTTGATACAAAAAGCTTAAATGGCGACCTTACGGTCGATAAATTGACGACAAGACGCCCAAGAATTAGTTTGATACTTCTTCCGGATACCGTCCGCGTCTAAAAAGTCTCTATCACTCCCCAATCTAAATCATAACCACCGTGTACATGTGATGATAACTTGACTATTTAGTAAAGAATCATACAATAACAACTTCTCTCAGGCTTAAGCTTGATTGGCAAAGTACCACACTCTTCGTATGAGAATTTTAGTAGGACATTTCTTTCATAATTCATGGCTCAAATTGAAAACGACTACATCGAACATGGAGATAAATCGTTAGAATACGAGTATAATAAAATCATAGCACGGGGAGGCTCTAATGTACAGAAATATGGGGAAAGAATGAGGGACGACTCCTTACTCTTGCAAAAGCCAACGAGGGCTGGAAGAAAAGAGAACGATGGAGGGGGACCACGTGGTAATAGTAGAGCAATATTCGGGGTGGACTGTGCACCTGATAAGGGCTATAAAGAAAATTGAGGGAGGGCTAGCTAGATAAGTAAGCTATTCTGTTCATCTTGCTTACCCTCTCCCAGTCAAAATACTTTTAGTCACAAAGATTCAATATGGCGGACGAGGGAGAGCTTCGCTGAACTTGAGGTTTTTTCGGTGTAGTGCTCTCTGATTTTCCGAAAATAAAATTATAATTACTGTCGTAGTGAGAGTCATCTTCAAAGAAAGATGCATCGCTTTTGCAAGTTGGCAACAATCGCGAGGAGACTATGTAACCATCTACTAGACGTTCACGTTACTTCGAATTCCATGCGCAAGCTAACGACGCCACAGTTTATAAAGTGCTTGCCAAGAAGACAGATCAGCTGCTCTAGAAGTTTACGCAGCAATTCAGACAATGAGATTCACGAGGGAAAGGATTATGACGAGAGACTGGCAAAAATTAGAGCAGAAGATGCAGAGAGCAGTAAACTTGTCCATGTGAATTTAACACCCAGCAATGTCAAAGTATCCCCAGCATCAATGTCAAAACACGTGGTCTCATTTGAGAAAGCTGCCTCCTTAGGGAAAACTAAAGAGAACTTTGTGGGAGTAATTGATAATTTTCTTGCAAGAGACCGGAGCAGGAGAGGTCATATGGAATTTCTCAAGACAGCTATGAATTACGTGGAGGAATTTGATCTAGGGAAGGACGTTGAAGTATACAACAGAATGCTAGACGTGTTTCCCAGGGGTAGATTTGACAACAGAACTCTGTTTGATGCCATCTGGGCAAAAAAGCATCCCCAAGCTGAGCTGGCATTAGACATCTTGACACTGATGGAAGACAACTGGATCTCACCAGATGAAACCACTTACGATATTGTACATGAAATTTTTGGCCATGCAAGTCAACCTTTGCAAAAAGTTAAGAGGCTGGTGTATTGGTATCGTAAAATGGAGGAAATGTTTCCTAATCCTTACCCAAAAGTTCTACCTGAAAGTGATGCAGAGCTAAGCAAGCTGGCTCTTCTTAGAATGACTAAAGACGAACAGATTATCACCATCTACAAGGTAACCAACTCTCAAGGTCTTAAAAATTTAGATTCAATATAAACCCACAGCTTTTGGTAAAATAAAAAATCAGTTAATATATGGTATTTACATAATTAGTAACTTTGGAAAAATTCCCCAGACTCTAAGACAGTGCCCTTCCCTCCCCCTCCCCCTCCCATTTATTAGGGACCTTAAGAAATCATGACGGCAATGCTAAGGAAGACTGATTAAAAAATGAATTTCTACTCTTAGTTAGAATTTCAAAAATGGCTGCAGGAGCTTACTGTCTCGTACAGCACCACAGCTCAACTTCAGCACGACGTATAAAGTAGCCGTTGAGTTCCAAATGGAAATTGAAATAATTTGCCGTTGCAGTTTCGGTTCGCAGACGATGCAAATTTTGGCAATTTCACGTTGTTGTTTTGCATAGAACAGCTAAGAAATGTACAAAGTGTCAACACACACATGCTGAGCTATTGTTCTGCCGATTGGATCTCTTGTTTTTCCATGTCCTCGTTGCCATCGCCGTTGTGGTTTCTTAAGGTCCCTATTCATTCATTTGAGGTAAAATTATTTCAGAAAACAACAGGAAATGTTGTTCATTTGCCTTATAGGATTGGTCAAAGGCACCACACAGGAATTAACTTATTAGTATCTTTCACAAGAATGGTGGTGCCCAAATAGCAACATTTCCACATTGTCGTCACAGTTGCTAATTGTAACATACAATTAAGTTTGCCACAATTCCCTTGTACTTCACTGCTGTCATTCCTCTTATGCAGGAGCAGATCCAGGAATTTTTGATTGGGGGGGGGGTCCAAACTTTGGTTCAGAAAGGACTGTTGGACTCTTTTGAGACAAATTACTTCTCCCCCACACCCCCTCCCACCAGTCGCAGTTGCACGTTATAATTCCTTAGCTGCTTACCTTTTACTTGGATTCATTAATTTAAAAATTCAGCCAGTTCAAAAGTGATATATGATCATGCAGATGTAAGAATTTCAGTCTCAAAGTTGTAAGCGTCAGGTCTGATAGGGGGGTCAAGACCCCCAGGACCCTCCCCTTGGATCCGCCACTGTAATGGATAGCAATGTTGCCTTCAAACCATTCTTGTAACAAATGAATTGAGAAGTTTGTAAAATGATAAAATCATGACAATAGAGTCTGACACACAATCAGCAAATTGTTGTAATCTATGGATGGTGCAAGCTCAGAACATAAGAATCCATTGTAACTTATGCTACATTCCAAACCCATAGTGATGGTTGTATTATTTTTTCTCAAACTAAGAATGGCCTGGTCAAACCTATTTTTCCTCAGACAAACCCCAAATTTTGGCCAAGAAAATATCCATTACATTATATAACAATAAATCTCTCCCCCTCCCCTTTATAAAACAAGGATATTTACGACTGTAACACTTTTTCTTCCCACAGCCTCAAACATGATACAGCAGTATTTAAAACCTGAACTGAGCCTGGAATTAATTCCTCTTAACATGCACAGACAACTGGATAAATTCTCTGGCAATCTAAGGAATTGACTGGACAAAACCTTTATTTGACTGGACATTGTCTGTTACTTAGGCTGTTATTAAAAACCTGGAATTTTTAGATTTTGTGTTCCACTACATTCTTTTATTTCGTACAGTTAAATTAAAATCCATAAATTATCACACCTTGCTCTATTTATAAGAGACAGGGGATGGTGCTTTTATTGTACTTGTAAGAGCAAAACAATAGACCTTTAGTTAATTTAAATTAATTTACTCCATTTTCACTGCATTAATTTTTGCAGTGGGGAAGGACTAGAAAAGAACATAGGAACCATTCATGCTAGTCCACCCTACCACCCATCCCACCCCAGGGGAGGACATCCATCACACAGTAATCTCGTGTGTGGGAAATTAACATCTCCTACCCCAACCCTACAGGAGACGGGACCTCCATTTATTTGTCCCTATCTGAGAAGACTAGAATATCTAACCATTTCTTGATGTTATAGAAAGGTAGCAAATTCTTCTCAATTATTTTAAGACCCTGAGTGTTGGTCCGGCCGGGGCTCGAACCCTCGACCTCCCGCACAACAGTCCGGTGCTCTATCCATTGAGCTAACCAGGAGGCGGTTAGTTAGAACCAAGAGAAGTTATGCACCAGCAAGAAAAATTGCTATTTGTGTGTTAATTACTGTCCCTGACTATTTTTAGGATAATGCTGATGGTGAAGGCCAAGAATTCTTAGTTGGTGCTCAGACAGAGCAACAGAAGAACATTTTAGAAGGTTATAACTCACACAAACCAATGTATGTTGAGGGACCTTTCTTCATTTGGGTCCGTCGCCTTCAAAGATACTTCTTTACACTGAGAACTGATGCAGAGTTTGATGAAGAGAATGGTGAAGGTGAGCAAAGAATACTGAACCAGCAATTTTGTTTAACTTTTTGTCAAAATGTGTCTACCTTGTGGAGCTCTGGTTTAATTTAAGGATAGTATTGATTGGTTGTTATTAATATTAGATTATGTTATATTGCAAGTGGTCAGTCACTGGAGGAAAAAAATTTAAAAATAATGTGAACAGACATTGCTGTTGGCTTTGAAGCAAAATTTGGTATTCTAGGGAATGTTTGCTTTTTCATTTTGAAAAGATTGTCTGATGAGCTAGAACTTTAGAATGAACAGAACATGGGAGTGTGTTTCAAGGAGGCATGATCTACTTGTTTTACTTGACCTTCTTATTCCCAAGATCATTGATTGTTAATTCTCTCCTCTAGCTGCTACACATTTCCTTGTTAATTACTTTCAGAATTTGGTGTTGGATCAAGATAACTTCTCCGTGATAAGTTTAAGCATTCTCTTTGCCTGTTTGCTGGATAATGTATGGATATTATAGGGAGATGTTACATGTTAATAACCTCTGGGAGTTTAAGGGGAAATAGAAATTGCTGGTGGCTATGAAGAAAATTTGGTATTTTAGGGAAGTGTTTGAAGTAGAACTGTGGGATAATCAGAACTGGTGAATGTCTTACTTGGAGATGTGGTCCAGCCTTATCCACTCATTTCATTAAAAAAATTTTTTTCTTTTTTCTTGTAGGCCAAATTGTTGCAGTTTGCATGAGCCATGCTAATGCCAGTGAAGATTTGCTGAGATCGTGGATAACTAATCTTCAAAGTGAAAATCCTCAGTTGGCAAACATCAGTGTCATCTTTAATCTTAACCAAACACCAAGATAACAATTTCATCTGTTCTGTGCTCCGGTTTAAATTTGTTTGGAATGGCTCCTGTTGTGAAAAATGGAAATTTTTTAGTACTTTCTTATTTCCTCTCAAAAATCATAGAATCCCAGCCAATGTAATGCCTCCAATCTAATTATACCATTGATGGGAATAAATTTACGGGGCATACCGGTAATGCTGTCAGTTGTTTTTGTTGAGTGTTTTTTTTAACCAATGTTGCAATTGTATGACCTCTGCATATGAAGACATATGCAAAATTAGCAAAGAAAATTAGCTGTGCCCCTGAGCAAAGAAAAGGTTATTACAACTGGAAAGCACACACTCTAGCTTTTTCCGTCTTGTCCACAAAACGATACCGCTTTGGTTACGTTACATTGCCGACACATTCACCGCCGTAATCGACGCATTCCACGAGCACCGTAACAGATAGTATGGACACATTAACCCAAAGACGTTTTACTACGTCTTTAATCATGTTTTTTAAGGCATACAAGCTACAGAGAGCGTCGTATAGTTCTAATTTTTTTTTACACCCTGAGTCTGTCATAACAATTTTCGCTCCTCTGCTCTTAATGTTTCCCAACCAGTAAATGCCTCTAGCCATATTCATAGCTCTTTTTCATATATTATCTCTCATTCTTGGAACTAGTTACCATCTTCAGTTAAATCGGCAACCACTCTATCAGAATTTAAGTCTGGCCTACCTCGCATAACTGTGGAGGCGCGGTGGCCTAGTGGTTAGAGCGCTCGACTCCGGATCGAGTGGTCCGGGTTCGAGCCCCGGTTAGGACATTGTTGTTGTTCTTGGGCAAGACACTTTACTCTCACAGTGCCTCTCTTCACCCAGGTGTAAAAATGGGTACCGGCAATTCAATGCTGGGGGTAACCCTGCGATGGACTGGCATCCCATCCAGAGGGGCGTAGAAATACTCCTAGTCGCTTCATGCTCCAGAAACCGGAGTTAAGCACCGGCCTAATGGGCCACTAGGCTCGTAAACAGACTTTACCTATCTCGCATAACTACGCTTGGCTGTAAGTGTAATAAGTGTATTAGTATACAATTGTAGGGGTAGGGTTATGAATTGGTAATTAGGCTTGGGGTAAGGGCTAAAGTGTTAGGTGACTAGGGCTGGTAGGGTTTCAGGGGAGGTTCAGGATTGGGATTAGGGGTAGGGAGCTAGGTGATATTTTTGCGTTTTTATTATATATTTAACTTGGATATATATTTCTATATGTAGAGTCGTTAATGGAACTCTCAGGCCAACAAAGGTGCACCATATTTCTATTTTTATATGGGTGTGGGCGCCTTCTAGAGTTTTTGTGGATGGGAAAGTTAGTCAGGCAGAGAAGGAAACGGGAGGGTGTTTAAAATGCTCTTCTAGATGCGACCTTTGCAAGAATTTTTTAATTCAAGATTCCAAATTTAAGAGTTTTTCCACAGGCCGAACATATAAGATTTGCCAAAACTTGTCTTGCTCTTCCAGAAATGTTGTTTACTTGGCCTCGTGCAAGAAATGCAATTTACAATACGTGGGTTCTACTTCCGGCCACTGAATTCAAGGTGCGTTTTCGTAATCACAAGTCATCTATGCGAACAAACAAAAAAAACGTGCGAGCTTGCAGTCCACTTCAATTGTACTAAACACGAAATTTCTGAAATTAATTTTATTGTTATTGAGAAAATTACCAGCCAAGGGGACGCAGCTTATGTTGATAGATTATTACTTACGAGAGAGGCCTACTGGACCGCACAACTTTGTACACTTAGTCCCCACGGACTTAACAAAAGACGCGAATTCATATCCAAAAATCACGTCCGCTATAATACGTAATTATGGCATCATTTACACAATGTAATTGAGTTCTTCGCAACCAATCGTGGTTATTTCGCCCCTAGCACATTCTTGCCTTTTACTCATTATTATATCCTATTATTTAGGTCTGGAATGCTTTACGCACTGCTATTTATATTTCTTACGTTTAGTATAAATTCAGGTCATTCTGTAAACCTACTAGGACTTTTAGTTTTTAGTTTTTATGTAAATACGTTCCATCTGATGAATGCCGAAGGCCGAAACGTCGCCACATTAAAGCTGGAACAGTTAGAAGTTTGCTTCATGTTTCATCGCTTTACACTTACTTAATATTTTCATCATCATTGAAGCACCGTATCCTCCGCAGATCCTTCTACTGGGAGCTCATCGTTTGGTTTACCTTTTTATTCTGTTTATATATATATATGTTTATATATATATATATTTATATGTTTATAGCTGTAACATGGAAAGCATAATTTACCAGGCAGAGGTCACCACAGAAACCACAAAGGAAACGTACATTGGTCTCTGTGACACCGCTTTTAAAATGCGTTACAGGAACCACTTGTGTTCATTCCGAAACGAACGTTACAGGCATGCTACTGAACTTAGCAAATATATATGGAGTCTTAAAGATAAGGACACTAAGTTTAATATTAAGTGGCCCAAGGTGAAACAAGCTAGTTCGTATTCCAATGTAGCTAAAAGATGCAATTTGTGTTTGTGGGAAAAATATTTTATCATTTGTAAACCGCAGATGGCATGTTTAAACAAAAGAAATGAGCTGACATCAGGTTGCAGACATGTCAGCAAATTCCTGTTAAAGAACGTAACGTTACGATAGCGCGTGCAGTATGTTGCGCGCGCATGTACACATTGTTCTGTCTTTTAAATTTCGATGGATTGTAACCGTTATTTCTGGCAGTTGCCTGACGATTGCTTCGCAAGAGGCATGAAACTCAAGAGTTGCAGTAAAAGTTCAAGTAACCTAAATCTTGAAGTATAATTAATTATATAAATATATATATATCTTATTAACCAAGCGCGAGGGCCGCACTGGGAGAATATCAGCCCGAGGTCTTGACAGTACGGACCGAGCGCAGCGAGGTCCGTACAAAAAAGACCGAGGGCTGATATCCTTCCAGTACGGTCCCGAGCAAGCTTGGTTAATAAGAGATTTATTATACGACTGAAGTTCAAAGGGACACAAGTGCGGTATCATTCGGGACCATTCGGGACAGTGCCCGGTCCAATACTTAGAGAA